>NW_007732380.1:88483-99883 GCF_000696425.1 Galeopterus variegatus | reverse complement strand
GCGGCCGCGCGCGGATGGGGGCGCGCACCCTTCAGCGTTCCAGGCAGCTGGGAGGGGGCGCGCATGCGCCGGCCGCTGCCACCTACGGCGACCCTGGCATGTGCCAGGGCTTCTCCCCGCCCCCTTCCTCGCTGCGCCCGTGGATAGCGTAGCTGCAGCATCCACCGCCGAGCAGAGCCGCGGGCTACCGCGGGACGGCCGACTTCCAGCAGGGCATTGGCTGCGCGCGGTACCGCCTAGCACAGGCGTAGGCCGCCCTCTACCGCCGGCAGGCCGGAGGCTGAGGGGGGCGCGAGTCGAGCCTGGCTCCCCACTCCCGGGGAGCCACCTCCGGGGAATGTCGTATTCTCTAGAGATCCGGGAAACGCACGGGGCCCTGCCAGTTCAGTCTGCGGCCCGAAGGAGCACCCGCACTGGAGATCCGAAGCAGGCTCCTTGCTACTTTTAGAGGTGGTCGCTCAGCCCCCGCGGCCCGCGTCTGGCCGCTCGGCGGCAGCTTGCGGAGCGATCATACGATACTATGGCATCGCTCCCACAGGCGACTCCGCGAAGCCCTATTTTATCTTGTGAGAGCTGTGTTTCCACATTCGCTCCAAGAGAAAGACCCCCCCCCCCCCCCGGGGGCCTGAGTTCGACGCCCGGCCTCCCCCGCCCCCGCGGCTGCGACAGCCCCTGTGAGGCGGAAGTTTATTCAGTACGGGAAAAAAAGAACAGCATGGGGATGGAGGGGGAGGCTCTTCCCTAGGATGCTTCCTACCCGCTCGGACTCGGGACATTCCTGGCGCCCGCGACGCAGAGCAGTGGGCCGAAGAGCTACCTCAGACCAGCCCGGACTGCGAGCTGAGCTGCAGGACCTGAGCGCGCCGCCCCGGCACACAAAGTAGTCGCGGGCCAAGGGGTGCCGCCCGGGCCAATCAGAGCCGAGAGCCGCGTGAGTGGAGTGCGAGCCGACCAATCAGAGGACCGGGAAATGAGCTTCCCGTACCGAACTCTTCCCTGTAGCCTCAGGACTCAGATCCCAAGCCTGGGGCGCAGTATGCTGGGAAGCGAAGTGGTTCCCAGAAGACAAGAATTATTACTCTAGGCTTGGGTATTTTTAAGTAAATACCATAGCAGCGGCCTCTGAGATGTTAAGTATTAAGAGGATCCAGAAAAAACATTTAAGAAGCAGTGGCCTGCCAAGACTGCAATCTGCCTTATAACATTCATAAATCTACAATATTTATTGAGACCCTGTTATAGGCCAGGAACTGTATTACAGTTATACAAATAAGATAGACTCAAAGAAGAAAAAAATGCCCTGTTCCTCAAGCAGCTCAGTTCTGAGGTAGGCTTTGCTGGACCTTCCGACTCTGGTATTTCTAATCAGCTCTTCAAACAAAAGCTCTCCACGAAGTAGTTTAAGGTCATTTTTATGATTGTTTTCTCCCTGTAAGAAGAGAAAATTGAGAGGAAAGAAGAGTGATATCCAAGGCCACACAAAAAACACACTGGCAGAGTCAGAATTACGTTCTAGCTCAGTGAGCTTGAATGTCATCATTCAATAAAATCATTCAGTAATCATTTTATTAAATGCCTGGATACTATGTCCCATGAAATTTCTGCACTAAACTTACAAACGGAACAAAATTCTGCTGTAAAGTTTACACACTTTGGGTTTTGTTGTTGTTGTTGTTGTTGTTGTTGTTGTTGTTTGTTTGTTTGCACTGAGGGTTGCAATCCGTTGCCGGTCATGAAAAAAGACAAAAAGGAAAAAAAAAAAAAAGGTGTTTTCTCCACAAGCTTCAGCCTCCCACCCTGCTCTTAGGACCTCTCACTCCCTTTCTCTTCTCACCCCAACTGCTTGCCTCTGCCTGTCGCTCTTAATTTTTGGTATTTGCTTAAGCAAGTAGAAGTGCCCCACTTCTTCCTCCATCCCTCCCTCACCAAACTAGACCTTGGGCCTATCTTTGCTTATCCCAAACAATACAGACAGGTTCTGCTCAACAAAAGATTGTACAGAACATTCTGCATGACCTGTTATATACTAAGAACAGCACCTTATTGGTATATTATTTTCTTTTATGCAGCCTGGGTCAAATTCTTGGTCATCAACCAGAACTGTGGGGACTTGGGTGTGGGGTGAGGAAGAAGCAAAGTTTACACAATGGAAAAGATGAAATGAAAGTTAAAGTGAGTACATGAGTGGCCATTTTATTGAGAGATTAGCTAGATCAAAGTTAATGAATTTGAATGCTATCACATTTCCTAACTTGTGAACATTCACGTAGAAACTAGTTTGAAATTTACTACCATTTTATTTGACTGTAATAAAAATAATAGCCAAGGTAAAATATTGCTGAGCACCAGGCCCCATGCAAAACTCTTTACCTCAACTATTCAATTCTCAAATCAAAGCTTTGAGATGGATCCTATTATTATAGTGGGGAGATCTATGGGGTCCCCAAGAGGAGTCGAGGCTCTCAGGAAGCTCAGGAGCAGCTACTTATCAAATAGTTCAGAAAGTTTTCCGTCTCTACCAATGTATACCAACTGAATGTCAGCCCTGGAAACATTCTTAATAACTTTTCATTGTTCCTGTTGTTTTATAAGTGTTGCTCTAGCTACATTTCACTTATAGGATTGCATTTTGCAGGAAATCATCCAAAGGATATCTCTGTTATCATCATGGGCAAGAAGGTATGATCCTGAGATAATCATTTTCCTCATTTTTGCCTCAGCTTCCTCATCTGTAAAATAAGGGTGTTGGACTAGATAAATTTTTGTTGTTTGCCAGTTCTAAAACTATAAATCTAGCCAGCTTGACACACCATTGACAGTAACCACAAAAAAGAAATATGGAGAAAGAGTCTATATTTTCAAATCCAATATGTGTTTTAACTTACTTTTGAGCCAATTCTTTAAGTATAAACTCTATGCCCACTCATTAAAAAGCCAGAGCTAATCTGTCCCATTAGAAGAGTAAATTAAATGATTGATTTAAAGACTGATGAAACTAGCCAGATTCTCCCTCCTTATGACTCACCTCCATGGTTGAAATTTCTGACTTCTCTATTGGGTTAAAAGAGCATATAGTTTACGCTACATGTTTCTTATTCAACATCCACTCCTGTTCCTTCCTTATTAATACAGTTCCTTGTTTTTGTTTTATTTATTTGTTTTTTAGGTAACCACCCAAACTCCAACTACAGAAGGGCAACTCAATTAAACTGAGTCAATCAGTAAATGGACTCCCTAAGAGACTTATAATGCTTACCCTCTCCTTCCAGGCATATAAAAAGATTACCATTTCCCACACCCACCCAGGACACCCTCCCTTCCTTGCAATTGGGCTGGACCACGTGACTAGTTATAGCAACCAGTCTATAGTGGATCCTGGGTAGAAGTGGTATGTGTCACTTTTAGTTAAAACATTTAATTGCCAGTGTAAGTTTTTACAGGGTTTACTCTTTCCCCCGACTCAAGACCAGTATTGTTGAAGATGGTAAATCCTCTATCAGCCCAGGTTCCCAAAAAAAGACCATGAAGCAGCCTACCTCCCACCCTCGTATAGTTTGAGTAAGAAATACACCTTTGTTGTTTAAGCCACGGAGATCTGGGGGTATTTTTCACTGCAGTATGACCTAGAATGTTGGTTATGCTAGATTAATATATGCTAGAATAGTCGTAGAGTATTCTAAGTAATACCTTGAAAACCTTTATAGTCCTGGGTAAACTGGCCCAATCAAACCAAAGAGAAGGATTTTCAGTCCATGAGTGGGAGAGAGGATTCTCTCTTTCTTGCCAGGTAAGAACAAGTCAGCCTATAGCCCAGATTGCCACTGGCAGCAGTCTTGTAATCACAAGAGGAACTAACCTTAAAGTGAAGTCAACATACTGAAGACGGCAAACAGAGAAAAAAAAAAAACAAAACTTTGAAGATAAAATTAAGCTAATGGTCATACCACTCCTGGACTTCTAATTCTGTAAAATAATAACTTTGTTCCTTCTTAACACTGTCAGCAGAAACTACATCTTTTTTATCTTTAATTTCATCACAGTTCCTAATGCACATCTAGCTCAAGAAGCATTCAAAAATATGCATTAAAATTTTTAAAAATATAATAGCTCACACTCTTGCCTTCAGAAATAAAATAGTATCTGTGTTAACAAGGGGGAAAAGCAATTTGATTCAATCCAATCTTTTTAAAGATGAAGAGATTAAACCCTTGTAAAGCATTACAAGGTTTATCAAGTTCACACAGCTTTGTTATGGCAGAACTGACAAGGGAAAAAACAACTAATAATTGCTTCATCAAAAATGACCATAGTTTCCAACTTAAGATAAAGTATTGAGGGAGTATATTACCCTGGTAGTTGAAAACTTTGAAGTTAAAACAAACGTAGTTTACTTACTAGCTATGTGACCTTGGACAAGTTTTACTTAACGTCTTTGAGCTCTGGTTTTTTCATTTGTAAAAGGGGATAATAATTCCTAGTTCATAGAGTTGTGAGGAATAAATGACTCAACATATGAAAAGCACTTAGTACAATGCCTGACACATAGTAAATATTATATACATTTATAATATAAATGTATATAATATTTGCAGCCCTATTAAATGATGTTTATTCACAGATAAATCATTTTTATGCATTAAGATAGATCCTGTTCTCCTTTACCATTCAATTAATTCAGACCACTGACCTTTGTTTTTCCATCACATATAGTTATAGTGGATACCTATACAATTATGTGGCCAGCACCCACCTTTCCTATAGGAACTGTTCGTCCCATTCCCACACTTCTATCTTGATGACAGCAAGAAAATCCATATTACTGCTGACCATCTCTTGGCCCCAGCTAATTGGTCAAGACGTGAACACCTGCAAAGATGGACCAATGAAGCCATTCCTTCAGACTTTTTAGATTTTGGAAGAGAGGTCATCTCGAGCCTCACCTAGATATAAAATCTGGGAGATGTCAATGGATATGTTTTTGCCAAGTGGATAAACCCATTCTGCATTAGACAGTAAAGTCAATGCACAGAGGGAAGCAAAGAAGATAGAGTGTCTTTGTTATGCTGGAATTCTCAGTGCCAGGTTTTCTTGACCACTAGCTGAATTTCTGCCTTTCCTTCTTCTTAGGCTCATCTCTTTCTAGAGTTTCCCTGTATCCTTTCAATATATTTCCCATCTTACCTAAGCTATTTCCAGTTGGGCTTATTTTATTTATTTTATTTTTTTTTAAAGATGACCGGTAAGGGGATCTTTTTTTTTGTTTTGTTTTGTTTTTTTGGTTTGTTTTCTGACCAGTAAGGGGATCGCATCCCTCACAGGGTGTCATCCACACCACGCTCAGCCAGTGAGTGCACCGGCCATCCCTATATAGGGATCCGAACCCGTGGCCTTGGTGTTATCAGCACCACACTCTCCCAAGTTAGCCACGGGCCAGCCCCCAGTTGGGCTTATTTTAGATGCAATTAATGCAATGATATGCTATATTATATTATCAAAAAGTAGGAGAAAACAAGAAGGAAAACCTTTAGATTCATTATCGTCATTAATGACCTGGGTGATACTACTAAAAAAGTGATCATCAAGTTTATCAAAATGAATTAACAAATTTTTATAAAATGACAACTAAAAAAAATAAAGTATCTGCAGCAGAGACTTCAGATTACCTCCTTATATCTACTCTCTCATTCTCTCCCATTTCTGGATGGTCCTATTGCAACTCAGTGAAAATCTTACATTTCCCAGTCTCCATTGCAGTGGGTATGGCCACATAAATAAATTCTGGACGTTGAGATCTAAGCAGAAATGTTGTGTGGGACTTGTATTTACAAACGTAATCCATTAAGGAGCTCCTGGTCAAGATGACAGAATAGACAGTCACCAGCATCACTATCTCTCACAAATCAACCAATTTACAACTATTAAAAAGCAACTACAGCCAAGTTGGGGCCACTAGAGCTCAGGGGAAGAGGAGGAGAGACCTAAGGAGTGCATGAAGGCAGGAGAAGCCATGATGAGAGAAAGAAAGAACCGTTCCTACCATTTTGAATCCTGGCCAGCTGCTTCAAGGCTGGAGCTGGTGAGCACACGGAGCAAGAGTTGGCAAAAGTCGCTGCTGTGCCCTTCCTATGAAGTTGCTTGGAGGCAGCAGAGGAGAGGAGAGCCTTGGTGGCCCTCAGGCCAGCAGGACCACTAACAGGGTTCCCGTGGACCCACATAGGAGCGAGGAGCCACAGCAACAGGAAAAAGAAGCCACTCAGAGGCCAGTGAGTCATCACAAGGGACCAGCACGTAGCCCATCCCATGAGAATTGTTTGGAGTGCAGGCAGTGGAGGAGAAGGGCCCACCAGGAGAACAATGGGGCACAGCAAAGACAGTTGATCTGTCCTCCAATCAGTGCAGGACCACTCAGTGGAGACTGGCCAGGAATACAGATCTGCAGGGGGAGCTGTCTGCTGAAAAGACTCAGGCCCAGACCAGGGCTTCCACACAACCCATGTGTACCAGATCTCATGAGACTCAAAAGTATCTACAAGGTCAATCATTAAAACCTGAGCTGCACAAAAAGCCTTCCCCAGGGAATGAGCAGCAAAGCAGCAATTTAGCTCAACCTTAGGGCTCAAGTGCTGGTCCCCCATTTTAGAAGTAAGCAAAGGACAACAAATTAGTTCCAGTGCAGAGTTTAAGTAGTGGGAACAGCAAATAATCCAACACAGAACTGAAAGAAAAAACAAAATACCCATAGACCAGAGACAAAGTTTGATATTAACTAGTAAAGGTCTCACATCACCAAAGAACACCTATAACACCTAGAAGGACCAGAAGCCCCCTGGACCCCCAAGCCAGGGAGAGGGGAGGGCCGAGGCCTCAGTCATGCCCCCCAACACCCACAACCAGCCCAGTGATGACCACCAAGCCATAAAAGGAAGCACCCTGGCCTCCTGAACCAGGACGGTGGGGGACCTAGGGCCTCAACACCCCCGAGGTTGTGGTGTCATCACCCCACAACACCCACAACCAGCCCAGCAATGACCACTGAACCACTGCAGAAGCACCCCGGGCTCCTGAGCTAGGGCAGTCGGGGGCTGAGGACTTCAGCCCCATACCCCTGACATCTGCATTTAGCCCAGCAACAACCAAGCCCCCACTGGAAGCCACTTGGTCTCCCCTGCAGAAATGAGGGGGGTGCCATGGGCCTCAACCATGTCCCCCCTCCTTCCTCCTTTTTCCCTTCCCCTCTCCCCCTCCCATTTTAGAATGTAAAACAGATGGAGCCAGGGACCAATCCCTCCTCCAGGCACCAGGCATGCTGCTGCTGCTATGGGGCCTGCCCAGGGTCCTAAGGTATGGAGCCAGGGACTGACCCCTCCTCCCACAACCAGGCAGACCACCACTGCCATGGGGCACACCCAGCTGGGATCCTGAGATATGGAGCTGGGGATTTATCCCTCCTCCTGCAACAAGGCATGCCACCACTGTCATGGGGCCTGTTACTCTTTCGGAAGGAGAGAAGAAATCTAGGGTTATCAGAGATGGGAGGGAGAAGGGAGAGGGGAGTGGGGAGAAATTAGATAAGGAGCATAAAGTATGATTTATAATAATATATATGCTAATAATATTGATTTGACCAACATATGTTAACATTGAACCCCAAAAATATATATTATGAATTATGATTCAATAAAAGAAAAAAAATCTATTAAAAGGAAGGAAGTACACCCTTCTTATGTGTTCTCTCCATCCTATTACCTGGGACAAAATATAATGACTGGGGCCCTTTCGGCCATCTTGGACCATGAGAACCATACCTTGGGGCAGGAGCTGGGTCCCTGACAACTTTGTGGAGCCTCCACACCAATCCCAGAATGCTCACCTCCAGAATTATTTTATGTGAAAAAGAAATAAGCTATCTTCTTTAAGTCATTATCATCTAGAGTTTTCTGTTACATGCTAATGAACCTAATTCTGATACAATGCCATTGTAGTTTGATAAATTATATCAAGTTAAGCTGGCTTATTAGAGCTCTACAAAAAGAAATAAAGCTAGGGCTGGCCAGTTTGCTCAGTCTGCTAGAGCCTAGTGCTGATAACATCAAAGTTCAGGAGATTGATCCCTGTACCTGCCAGCTGCCAAAAAGAAAAGAAAAGTAACCAAAAAGGATCTTGAAAGAAATGTTGCACAGGCATGTACATATTCAAAAATTAAAAACCAAGAGTAGTCAAGCATCATCCATCCCCAGCCCAGCCGAGTGTGCACCAACCAGAGAGGCACCCTGCCACAGAGGCCCAAGATCCACGGAGACCATGTGCCCCGCAGTGCCAGCGCACGACCGAGCAGGCAGGCCTCATGACCACCGGACTCCATACCGAGACCGGCCAAGTGTGCACTGATCAGAGAGGTCCCCCACCAGAGAGGCCTGAGATCCGTGGAGACCACATGCCCCCTGGTGCCAATGTGCAACCAAGCAGGTAGGCCTTGCTGCCTCCATACTCCATCACCAGCCCAGCCAGGTGCATGCCATCCAGAGAGGCGCCTCCCCAGAGAGGCCCAAGATGCAAGGTGACCACGTACCCAAGGCGCCAGTGGGTGACTGAGGAGACACTGAGGCAGCTGTGCCAAATTGGCAGCCCCAGTAGCATCCTAGCCAGACAATAGTGTCAAACCAGTAGACTGTGAAATCCCTTCAAACCTGTGGACTGTGAAACCCCCTGCCACAATGACTAAACATCAAAGAAAAGATACCAAAAATAAGAAAAATCAAGAAAGTACACCACCAAAGGGTAAAACGAGTGGACCGTAAAATCCCTTCCCACAATGATTAAACATCAAAGGAAAGATACCAGAAATATGAAAAATCAAGAAAGTACACCGCCAAAAGGTAATAACTCTCAAGCTCGACATCCTGTAGAACAAGAAGCCCTTGAAATGTCTGACAAGGAATTTCGAGTGATAATTCTAAGGAAACGAAATGAGATACAAGAAAACTCAGCTGAGCCCTTGAAATGTCTGACAAGGAATTTTGAGTGATAATTCTAAGGAAACTAAATAAGATACTAGAAAACACAATGAAATGAAGAAATGAATACAGGACCTGAAAGAAGAAATGTACAAGGAAATCAATGCCCTGAAAAAGAATGTAGCAGAGCTTGCTGAGCTGAAGAATTCATTCAACAAAATAAAAAACACAACAGAGAGTTTAACCAGCACGTTTGCAGAAGCAGAAGAGAGAACTCCTTACCTCAAAGATGGGCTGTTTAAAATAACACAGGCAGACAGAAAAAAGAATTAAAAACACTGAAGAAAATCTAAGAGAGATGTCAGACAACCTTAAGCGCTTAAATATCCAAGTCATGGGTATTCCAGAAGGGGAGAAAAAGGAGATTGCATTGAAAACATATTCAACAAACTAGTGGCAGAAAACTTCCCAGATATAGGAAAAGACACAGATCTTCAGATTCAGGAAGCTCAAAGATCCCCAAATGTATTCAACCCAAAAAGGTCTTCTCCAAGACATGTTATAGTCAAATTGGCAAAGCTCAAAGACAAAGAGAGAATCTTAAAAGCTGTAAGAGAGAAGCAAAATTGGCAAAGCTCAAAGACAAAGAGAGAATCTTAAAAGTTGTAAGAGAGAAGCATCAAATCACCAATAAGGGAGCCCCAATCAGACTAACATCAGACTTTTCATCACAAACCCTAAACACCAGAAAGGAATGAGATGATATATTCAAAATACTAAAAGACAGAGATTGCCAGCCAAGAATACTCTACACTGCAAGGTTATCCTTCTGAAATGAAGGACAAATAGTATATTTCTCAGACAAAGGAAAACTGCAGGAGTTCACTACCACACAAGCACCCTTACAAGAAATTCTCAAGGGAACACTGGGTTTGGTACCTGAAAAATAACTACCATTGCCATAAAAACTCAAGAAAAATCAAAACCCACTAGTAAAATAAAAATGCCAACAATGAAGAGAAAATAAAAAAGTTTAGCTACAACCCAAGGAACCAACAAATACAGAAAACAAACAGTAAATCAGAAAGAAAGGAACAAAAGACCTTTAAGACATCCAAACAAAAATCAATAAAATGCTAGGAGTAAATCAACACTTTTCAATAACAACTCTTAATGTAAAAGGATTAAATTCCCCAATCAAAAGACACAGACTGGCTGACTGGATTAAAAAGGAGGACTCAACTATATACTGCCTTCAAGAGACCCACCTCACCTATAAAGACTCACATAGACTAAGAGTGAAAGGATGGAAAAAGATTTACCATGCAAACAGAAAAGAAAAATGAGCTGGAGTAGCTATTTTTATATCTGTTAAAATAGACTTTAAACTAAAAACCATAAAAAGAAATAATGAGGGCCACTACATACTGATTAAAGGATTGATCCATCAAGAAGATATAACAATCATAAATATATACGCACCCAATGTCGGAGCATCCAGATTTATAAAGCAAACTCTATTAAACCTAAAGAAGGAAGTAGACACTAATTCCGTAATAGCAGGGAACCTGAACACCCCACTATCAATATTGGACAGATCATCTAAGCAAAGATTCAGCAGAGAAACACAAGACCTAAACAACACTCTAGACCTATTGGACTTGGCAGATATGTACAGAACATTCCATCCAACAACCTCAGAATATTCATTCCTCTCATGGAAAGAAATCATTAAGATCAGAGCAGAACTTAATGAAATAGAAACCCAAAAAATGATACAAAGGATCAATGAAGCAAAAAGTTGGTTTTTTGAAAAGATAAATAAAATTGACAAAACATTAGCATGGCTAACTAAAAAAAGAAGAGAGAAGACCCAAATAACAAAAATTAGAAATGAAAAAGGTGATTTTACAACTGCTACCTCTGAAATACAAGGAATCATTAGAGACTACTATAAACAACTATATGTCAACAAATTTAAAAATCTGGAGGAAATGGATAAATTTCTGGACACACACAAACTACCAAAACGGAGCCAAGAAGATGTAAAAAATCTGAACAGACCAATAACAGTAAAAGAGATTGAAGCTGTTTTCAGAAGGCTCCCAACAAAGAAAAGCCCGGGACCAGATGGATTCACAGCAGAATTCTACCAAACATTCAAAGAGGAATCGACAGCAATTCTCTGCAAACTATTCTAAAAGATTAAAACAGAGGCAATTTTTCCAAATTCATTCTATGAAGCAAACATCACCCTGATACCAAAACCAGGTAAAGATACAACTAAAAAATAAAACTACAGGCCAATATCCTTGAAGAATATAGATGCAAAAATCCTCAATAAAATACTAGCTAACAGAATACAGCAACACATATATAAAATTTTCCACCATGATCAAATGGGATTCATCCCAGGGATGCAAGGTTGGTTCAACATATGCAAATC
>NW_007732380.1:47925-87612 GCF_000696425.1 Galeopterus variegatus | reverse complement strand
TGCAGATGACATGATCCTATATATTGAGCAGCCTAAAGCCTCTACAAAACAACTCTTGGAGTTGATAAATGATTTCAGCAAAGTTGCAGGATACAAAATCAAACACAAAAATCAGTAGCATTTCTATTCTCCAGTAGTGAACATGCAGAAAGAGAAATCAAGAAAGCTTGCCCATTTACAATAGCCACCAAAAAAATAAAATACTTAGGAATAGAGTTAACCAAGGATGTGAAAAATCTCTATAATGAGAACTACAAACCACTGCTGAGAGAAATTAAAGAGGACACAAGAAGATGGAAAGATATCCCATGCTCTTGGATTGGAAAAATCAACATAGTGAAAATATCCATACTACCCAAAGTGATATACAAATTCAAGCAACCCCCATTAAAATTCCAATCACATTTTTCTCAGAAATGGAAAAAACTATCCAGACATTTATATGGAATAACAAAAGACCATGCACACCCAAAGCAATTCTGGGCAAAAAAAATAAAGCTGGAGACATAACACTACCTGACTTTAAACTATACTACAAAGCTATAATAACCAAAACAGCATGGTACTGGCATAAAAACAGACACACTGATCAATAGAATAGAATAGGGAATCCAGAAATCAACCCACACACCTACAGCCATCTGATCTTTGACAGAGGCGCCAAGCCTATACACTGGGGAAGAGACTGCTTCTTCAGCAAATGGTGCTGGGATAACTGAATATCAATATGCAAGAGAATGAAACTAAACCCATACCTCTCACCATGTACTAAAATCAACCAAATTGGATTAATGAATTAAATATACACCCTGAAACAATAAAACTTCTTAAAGAAAAGATAGGAAAAACACTTCAGGAAGTAGGACTGGGCACAGACTTCATGAATAAGACCCCAAAAGCATGGGCAACCAAAGGAAAAATAAACAAATGGGATTATATCAAACTAAAGAGCTTCTGCACAGCAAAAGAAACAATTAATAGAGTTAAAAGACAACCAACGGAGTGGGAGAAAACATTTGCAAAATATACATCTGACAAAGGTTTAATATCCAGAATATACAAGGAACTGAAACAACTTTACAACAAAAAAACAAGTAACCCAATTAAAAAATGGGCAAAAGAGCTAAATAGGCATTTCTCAAAGGAAGATACACGAATGACCAAAAGACACATGAAAAAATGCTCAACATCACTCAGCATTCGGGAAATGCAAATCAAAACCACACTGAGATACCATCTCACCTCAGTTAGGATGGCTAATATCCAAAAGACTGTGAATGATAAATCCTGGCGAGGTTGCAGAGAAAAAGGAACTCCCATACATCGTTGGTGGGACTGCAAAACGGTGCAGCTTCTATGGAAAATGGTATGGAAGTTCCTCAAACAATTGCAGATAGATCTACCAAATGACTCAGCTATTCCACTGCTGGGAATATACCCAGAGGAACGGAAATCATCAAGTCGAAGGTATACCTGTTCTCCAGTGCTCATTGCAGCACTCTTTACAATTGCTAAGAGTTGGAACCAGCCCAAATGTCCATCATCAGATGAGTGGATATGGAAAATGTGGTATATCTACACAATGGAATACTACTCTGCTATAAAAAATTATGAAATACTGCCATTTGCAGTATTTCAACATGGATGGACCTAGGGAGAATTATACAAAGTGAAACGAGTCAGGCACAGAAAGAGAAATATCACATGTTCTCACTTATTTGTGGGAGCTAAAAATAAATAAATAAATAAATAAATACACAGATAAACTTTGGGAGCGGGGAGAAGACACAACAATTACAATTCCTTGAAGTTGATACAAGAAGTGAACATATATGAGGTTGTTGGGAGGGAGTGGGGAGAGGGAGGAGGGAGAGAGGTTTTGGTAATGGGCCATTATAATCAACCACATTGTATATTGACAAAATAAAATAAAATTTTAAAAATAAAATAAAATGAAATAATAAAAATTAAAAACCAAAGGGCTGGCTGATTAGCTCACTTGGGAGAGCGTGGTGCTGACAACACCAAGGTCAAAAGTTTGGATCCCACTGCCGGCCAGTCACGAAAATAATAATAATAATTAAAAATAAAGAGTTAGACTGGGGAAAAATGGGACAGGTGCAAAGTCAGAAGGAAAAATTCCAGCCAATAAAATAATTGACCACTATCAATATGTTATAACATTTACCCCAGCAAAAATGAAGCTTGCTGAAATCATGAAAGTTCCAACATTCAGCTTTTCAGGAGCAGAAACTCTATCTTATGAGTTCACCCAAAGGAAAATTAGGTTCTGAGGGCAAAAACTAACTCTAACCAAATTGACAAGAGTCAGAAAGACCAGAAACCCTTGAGGGCAGAGACCCTGCCTATCCATTTTGATCACCACTATGTAGAAAACAACAATTTTTTCTTTTATTTTTTTTGTAGCATATTTATTGAATGGGTTAATTAATTTCCATTACAGTATAACTTCCAGTGGGATCAAGAAACTCATTACCTCTGGTTAGTCAGGATTTTCTACAGTTTCCAGGGGAACAAGGCCATATAAAGTCCTGGTTCAGAACATAGATTCTAACTACAGATTGATCCTCGTTCTGCCACTTACTAGCTATGAAACCTTGAGAAACATTTTAAACCTCTCTCTGCCTCATTTTTCCATATCTGTAAAATGGGAATAATAATATTATCAACCTCATAGGGTTGTTGTGACTATAAAATGCTTTATTACATGTAAGGCTCTTAAGAACAGAGCTGACAAAGAATGAGCACACAATAAATGTTAGCCATTTATAGCTCTCCAAAAATGCAAAGCTAAAGCAAGCCTTTGTGGACACTATTATTATTATCTGATCTAAATACAAAGTCATGATAACATAAAAACAGAAGCTAAAGAAGCAAAACAAATAAGCGATTGACAAGATTTCCTGAAACAGAGGCTGAATGTCATTTCAGTTCTGCAACACATGCTATAACACAACTGTTGGTATTTGAAACAAGGAGTAAAGGTTCTAAAAACAACTCCCTATAAATTGTGCTGGCATGATTTACAAGTAGACTTGTAAATCCACATAGATAGAGGTCAAGTGGAACTAACTTTATTACAGGGCTGATCATTTAGTTTAAAATATACTCTGTCTTCTGGCTCTTACACTCGTGTGTAATATGGCTCAGAAGACCATACAACTAACTTGAGCTCTTTAAAATGCAGGGAACCAAGAATCACTTGGTTTACTTAAAACAAAGGGGAGCTAGTTAAAAAACCACAAGAACTAGCTGTCCAGTTAGCTTAGTTGGTTAGTGTGGTGCTGATAACACCAAGGTCCAGGGTTTGATCTCTTTACTGGCCGGCTGCAAAAAAAAAAAAAAAACCTCAAGATCTGAAACTTGCCCTAGAGCTGAAACACCTTTGGATACTGAGACTACTAGAGACCCGCCCCTCCATGTCTTCATCTCTCTCACGCTCCCCATTTCATTTCTGCTTTTCTCTTGGTATTAACTCGCTTCCATTCTTTATTCCACCTTTTGGTTTCTGCTTGCTCATAATTTTGGATCCCTTATAATGCTATGTATTAAGACAGTTTATGAATGTCTAATATATAAACAGTGGCAATAGAAGTCTTATGGCTCTGAATTAACAGGGGAGACTGGAAATACAGAGGAGTACATGGATATTTGGTGGGCACTAATATCTCTGCCACATGTGATAGATGACCTACGCAACTATATGTGGCATGGCTCTGGATGCAATAATTTAAATATGACCAGGAGATGAAATGGATAGCAGGAGGTGAATTTCAGAAATTGTGAAGGACTTGATAACTGTATGAAAAAGTGACTAAAGATTAATGAGATTTGGGGCTTGTGTGAATAATTATTTGATATCATTAATATAGTTCATGGTTGAGTATAATTACACTTAGAATTCAGGTCTTCTTAAACCCAATATTCTTTTTGCTCTGTTAGTCTCAGTATTTCATTTACAAAAATGCAAAATATCCTAACAAATAATCACGGTCAGATGTATTCACCATTTTATCCCCAGTGTATAAAATAGTGCTTGGCCTATGGGAGATGCTCAATGAATAGTTATCGAATGAATGTCTGAGTGAATGAATAAATGAATGAATGAAGAAAGTGGACTTTATTGCAATGGAAATGATTTAACTAAATACAAGAATTTTTGTCATTATATGTTGTTAGAGCCTACAAATGTTTTCCAAGGAAATTTTAATAGCTTTGAATAGTTATTTTTAAAATACCATAGGAAACTTTATACATACCTATGTCCTCATTCCTAAATAATAGAAGAAATCCAATTAACTTTGTCTTTTTTTTTGTAGGAATATCACTTTTCAGATAAGGGCCTAGATAACACCCAGGTCAACGGTTCAGATCCTGTTACTGGCCAGCCACAAATAAATAAATGATTGTTAAAATGAAATAAAGGCCTAATAAAATAATCTATGCAGGCCTTTCAGTTATAATATTCTATGTGCCTCTAAGACAAAAATGTACTTGATTAGTTTCCCTCCATAACTTACAATGAATGCATCTGGTGGCACCTGCCAGGAGCTCTTTCTTCCCCTACCTTGGTGATCTTGGAGACTACTTATTCTAGGTGGTCCTACTATAAGATAGAGGGAGCCAGGATTCTGAAGTGCCTACTAGGAGGAGAGCCACCCTACAGGCATTGGACTGTGAGATATGTGCAACAAATAATTCTTTATTGCATTAAGCCACTAATGTTAATTAACCAACTACTATACTGGCCAAGGGGATAATGAAGAACTAAAAAGTAGCTCCTGGTTTAGTCACCAAACCATGTGCCCTGGCTCAGTCTTTTACCAAACTGAATGCCCTGGGCTGCATACCCCCAGGGGAGGTATCTTTTCTAATTCACACACAGATGCCACACAGACTAGCAGTAGCACTGACTGTAGCTCCCTCTCAATTGACCATCTTGTCTCCACTCTTCTTCTCCTTTGTAATCCCTCTATAAAGAGATTCCACTTTAATATTCCTAAAGCACAGCTTTGATCATGCCATTTCCTGCTCAGAAACGCTTAGAGGGACCTCCATTGCTTCATGGATTAAGCCCCAAATTCATATGGTCTCCAAGATCCTCCATAATTCATTGAACAAATCCACCTATGCAGCCTCATCACTATCTTTGTCTTCTCATACCCGTGTTCTCCAGCTCTGGAATGGCATAAGGCTAGGAGCTCCCTCAGTCTGACTCCACATAGCAGATGCACCCCATCTCATATCGAGCATTCATCTACCTAGTTTATGGAACCTCCACCTTCACTTACTACAAGAATTTTCACATCATGGAATTTCTTCAAGTCCCCAGCCTTCTGCGGTCACCCTTTCTTTTAATATCCAAATTAAAAAGCTAAACTTCCATCCTTATTATTATAAGTTGGTTAATTTGGGGAGGGGGGTGGAAGTGGGTTTGTCTCACAGTTATTCCTGGCTTAGTTCACTCTGCAGCCTGTTCCTCCATTCTGGCTCTGCAGCACAGAAAGAATCCAGCTGTGTTCTCATCCCTAGTTAGATCATACTTATGTGGAGGGTGTCAATATCAACTCACCCCATCACAAGGGAACCAAAAGGTGAGGGAAAGACAACAGCATATAATGCATCTACTCCTACTCTGTGTCGCTGCTAGAATTGCCAGATAAAATACAGACACCCAATTAAATTTGATAAACAGTGAATCATTTTTTAGTATAAGTATGTCCCAAATATTGCATGAGACATACCTATGCTAAAAAAAAGAAAAGAAAAGAAAAGAAAAAGAAAAAATTGTTGTTTTCTGAAATACAAATTTAACTGGGTGTCCTGCATTTTTATTTGCCAAATCTAGCAACCCTAATAGTGGCTGTAAGGAAAGTAAAAAAGTTTAGTCAGGATCTCTCACCTCACATCTGTTACAAATGGGCAAGATTCAGCACATTCACTAGAAACAAGTTATAAAAGTAGTGTAACTGCATATGTGTGCCCATTTACTGATTCAGCATGATTGTTGTAATTATGTAATGCTTGGCTTGTGGCTGCTATTGTGTACTAAGAGTAAAAGGTAACTGGTCTAAACCACTGGTCAGCACAGCAGAGGGGACGGCGGAGCACGGAAGGAGGTCAGAGCACGCAGAGTCAGTGGAGTAAAGCCTGAGCTTGTGTCTGAGAATTAAGCAAGTCTGTAAAGCTCATATCTGAAGAATAAAGTGTGTCTACCTTGCATAAAGCTGCCAGTGTCTTCTTTCGATTACCTGACTCACAACCTGCACAGGAAGTGGCAGAAGGATCTGAGATTCCTGCCCAACAGTGGCCTTAGTGGATTAAAAATTTATGAAATTCTTAACTTTGGCTCAGGTTGCGGGGAGAAGCAGGACTCTTCCTGCCAATGCGTAATCCACCAAAAACACTGCCATTTTAAATAAGATTTCCTTTCTCAACAGCAATGTTTTATTATTCATGTGTTACAGTGATTTCTACACAATAATATCTCCCATATGACAAAATAAGCTTCTTGAAGTCAAGAATATTATTCTTCATATTCTTTCATGGCTAGCTGTATCTTGGTGGCATCTTTCATGTGCTGTCTACTTGCCATATTGGCATTTCAGGAATTCAAAACCAGCAATAACACCAGAAATTTTAAAGCAGATAGAACTGTCAGAAGAAAGTGGCTTGGGCATGCATAATAGCAAATCTGACTTGTAAAATGAGCCATGGATTTTATAAGTTTGGGCTTGCACACGTTTCCAAATATCTCCCCATGTCTTCCAGGGAATACTTGGCTGGGTTTTACCTGAGGTGTGCCACACACTTGTAAGATCACAGGTTATGTCTAGAAGTCATTCTTTTATGATTGCTCACCAGAAGAATAACTCTTTTCCTAAAACAGAAAAGGTAGCATTCCCCCTTGGTGGGTGTTACTTCACTCTCTTCCAAACACATTTACACGTCACCAGTACCTTTTGAAAGTAGCAAACTGGCCACAATTAACATCTTGTGAATCACACTGCTTAGCTCCTGCACCCTGTGCTTTCTTAGTAGCTCCTCTGGAAGCCTGAAAGATGGTGGTTAGATTATAAGGGTTAAATACCATAAAATGTATATAGGATCATTAGAAACAAATAGCCTTGTTCTTTCTCTGTAGTACCAATATTCCAGTAAGAATTGCATATTCAAGCAGGCATTATGCTCCACATACAGTCACTTAGGCATCTAGCATAACAATTATTTCATAAGAAATAGGAAACTAATCATAGCCATGGAGGTGCTCTGTACTTTCCTGGTGTAGTAGTAGAGAGAGTGGGTGTGATCTGGCTCCTTTAAACACATTATCTAAAGATGGGAAAATTTTCCCAGAGTGACTTGTAGAAATCTAACCTCTTTAGAGAACTTCGATTTCTTCATTGGAAAAAAATATATATAGCCAGTAGCAGCATTTTTGAAAACTAGAGAACATATGGACATAATAAAAAAATTCAAAGGGAGGGGCCAGCTCACCTGGGAGAGCGTGGTGCTGACAACACCAAGTCAAGGGTTAAGATCCCCTTACCGGTCATCTTAAAAAAAAAAAAAAAAAAAAAAATTCAAGGGGTATATAAAATAACATGGAGGGAAAAGTGAGTCTCCCTCCCACACTGTCCCCCAGTCCTCCTCCCCTGAGGAACTGGTTTCACCAACTGTATATCCTTGTAGATATATTCTCTGACTATGTAAGTATGCACTTATATATTGCCTTAAAACATATTTGCTTATATATTATATATATATATATACTTTTATACACATTGCTTAACTTCCTTTTTAAATCTTTTTTTATTTTGAAATGTATCATATACATAAAACAGAATAAAAATATATTTAGTGATCTTGTTTTTTTCACTTAACAATATGTCCCTGAAAGCATTTCGTATTAGAGCATACCACTCTGCTTCAGTGTTTTAGACTGCTGCATAGCATTCCATTAGACAGATGTTGCTATGGGTTGAAAATGTCCCCCAAAGGTTCATGTATTGAAAACAATCTTCACTGTAACAGTTGAGAGGGTGGGAAATCCTATTACGGTAATCAAAAGGTAGGGCCTTTAAGATGTGGTTAGATTGTGAGGACTGTAACCTCATGAATAGATTAATCTATTGATGATTTAATAGTGTGGTAATGGGCATGGTTCTGATGGCTTTATAAGGAGAGCAAGTGAGGAGGTTAGCTCACTTGCTCAGACAGGTCGCCATGTAATAACCTGCATTGCCGTGGAGGGTCACAACCAAGAACAAGGCTCTCATCAGATGTGTTCCTTGAACTTTGGACTTCCCAGCCCCCAAAACTGTAAGAAATAAATTTCATTTCTTTATACATTACCCAGTTTCAGGTATTCTGTTATAAGCAACAGAAATGAACTAATACAGATATACCACTTCTCAATCCTGAAATTGGGCTGGCCAGTTAGCTCAGGTGGTTAAAACATGGTGTTGATAACACCAAGGTCAAGTGTTCAAATCATCCGTATATCAGACAGCCACCAAAAAATAATAATAATAATAATAATCCCAGTATTGATGGAATTGAAGGAGCTTTTTCAAATAGTTTTCTCTGCTATGAAAATGATTTCATGCACCACTGAGACATTCAACAGATATTTATTGAACACCTACTATGTTCAATACACTATGCCTAGGCCCTCTAAACAATAATAAAACTAAGAATATTCCTATACATTTCCTCATCTTTAAATTATTTGGTCATTTTACATATGAGTGCCATGGTATTTTATTGTCCCTCCCAAGTTTGTAAGTAAAGACTCCTTTTTCATCTATTAAAACACAAACCTCTTCTAAATTTGCTCTTAAAATGAAAGTTCATAGCCCTGAATCTTTAATCTATCACTTTGTGGGCTATATATATCAATTTTCCATGTATAGATACAACTGTGCTTGGGGGAAAGGAGGAATTGGTAAAGGGACACGAAAATCAACTACATTGTATATTGATAAACTAAAATTTTAAAAGATATACCTGTGCTTAATTATAGAATCACAGAATATAAGAGGTAGAGAAGAACCTTATAATCACACAGGCCAATCTCTTCATTTTATGAATGAGGAAAATAAAGCTAAAAAGACAACAAATGACTGGGTCATGGTCATACTCTGGCTTATTTTTCTTACTCAAAATTGGTTCAACATACTCCCCCTCAATCCCCCATTTAAAAATCAAAACTGTGACTTTCACTTGTGGCCATGATGGAATAACAGGGACCTGATTTACCCTGTGCCTTAAACAAATCAAAATGAGACAAAATATATAAACAACAGTTTTCAGATGTTGGACAGCATGCAATACAGGACAGTGATCTCTGAAAGAAAAGAAACATATGAGGTAAACCTATAATTGCCCCAGCTCACTGCCTGGAGAGACAGCACAGGCAAGGGGAGCCCCAACAAAGCCCGGCAGTTTTTGTGAGTTGAGGAGTTGGAGTGGATAATTCAAGGTGGCCTAGACAGCTTGAATTTTTAGGGTAGAAAACCAGAGAGGAGAAAGCTGTGCAGTTTTAGAGATTTGCAAGGGCTTCCCCTTGAGTCTTTAGCTGAGTACCAATCGGCACACATGTATGTGGAAACTACCTGAGATCAGGGAAAGAGACACCTGAAAGGAAACACAGGAATGGAAATAGATCACACTTCCAACAGCCTGAGTGGAAAAACTTTGTAATACAATAGTTGAGTACTCAGAAAGGTATGCCTCAAGAGGAGGCCAAATTAGCCCAGAGTATAGGTTGCTCTGCTTCTGCCTACCAAAGTTTAAATGCAAGTCTCAACCAAGGACCGAACTGTTTCCAAGTACTTAAATTGTGTCCCACAACCTAACCCAACAATAATTACAGGAATACATAAATCAAAACAAAACAAAACAAAAAACAAGCAAACAAAAACCCACCATCCAACAGTGTGAAATTCACAATATCTAAAATCCACTAAAAAATTACCAAGCATACAAAGAAGCAAGAAAATATAACTCATAATGAGGGGGAAAAAAATCAATCAATAGAAACAGACCCAGATATGCCACAGGTGATAAAGTTAGTCGATGAAGACATTAAAACAGCAATTATAACTATGCTCCATATGTTCAAGAAAGCAGAGGAAGGCATGAGCTTGTTAAGGAGAGAAAAGATATTTTTATAAAAAAAGACTCAAGTTGAATGTAAGATGAATACTACAATAGTTGAGAAAAAATTCAGTACTGCTATGGGAATTATAATTTTTGCCATTATTTTTATCATTATCAACACACAAGTATAAAAATATTTTTCATTCATTCTAAAAATAGTCCCTTTCCATAAAAAAAATCTCAAAGCCATATACAAATGTGCATCAAAACTATCAATGTAATATAATGTTTGCATAGTAAAAATACATTGCCTGCACTTGCTATTGGTATTTATGAAGAATAAGAGCAGCACACAGCCTTTCTTATGTGCAAAACATGCTAAGCCAAGCATAACTTCTATGAAGTTAAAATCCAACGAAGAATGAAAAATTGGGTCCTGCGACTTCATTTTTGAGATTGGTGCATGCATAAATTAAAGAAAAAATATTTTTATATGCACCACTCAGGATGTGGAATAAAGCTAGTGATTTTTAGGCCCTTGCCAAAATCATTGATGGCAGTTTCCCAACAATTTGTGGATGAGCTGCAGTTAAGGATCTAACCTATGAAATGTAGGTAAGGAGGAGGGAAAAATCAAAGAAGCAGAAGTGGGATCAAAAAAGAAACTATTATGAAAAGTAGGCATGTTAAAAAATGTGAAAACTATTGTTTACAATATATGAATCTCCCTGACAGAGGCTGAAAAGGGGATACCATGAAAATGCAATTAAATTCAACCAACAGTTATCGAGTGTCTGTTACCTGCAAGACACTGCACAAAATGAAGCACTATCCCTTTCCTCCAGAAACACAAAATATGATGCAATGGGTGCAGATACATAAATAATTGTATCATAAGTCAGACTGATAGCTGCAATAATGAAGACATAACAACAGCTAAAGGAGTACAGAGGAGTAAAATAACTAAATCTTGGGGTAGGAAAATAGGGGAAGACGTCACATAAAAAGTGACATTTGAACTGTGTCCTAAAAGCAAAAAGGGATTTTACTATATATAAAAGAGAATGATGTGGTTATTCTCTATTTCATTTCCCCCACCCTCCCACCCCATTCACTCTCTGCCTCTCTCTGCCCTGCTTTGTAACCAGTAGACTGCCTCCTCTGACCATCCTTGCTGGTTGGCTGGCTTGCGGTTGAGTTTTGCCAAAGAAAGACACTGGCTGGAGATTACAGGGCAGAAGGAGAGAGGAGTTGGGGTATTTCTGCACTGTCCCCTCTCTGCTTCAGCACTGAGGTTCTGGCAGTGGCTGCAACCTTCTCTGCCTACAGCTGTGCTGATGGCCCCCTTTCCCACGTGGAGCTGTAGTAACAGTATTTCATCCCCTTGGCCCTTCAGGCCTAAGGAAGGTAAGAGCTTCCCACTTTACTAGTCTCTGGGTGCCTCAACCACTCTTGTGGTTTCCCTTTATCCTGACCATATCTCTGTTAATAGTCCCTTCATTTGAACCATCTGAGTAAACTGACAGGATAGTATAAGCAAAGACAAGAAGGAACACATGATTGGGGAACCACAACTGCACTTTGAGGAACATCATCGCAGTAGGAACCTAGGATAGAGGAGAATGGTTTTAGAAAATTGGGGCCAGATTGTGGGACCTCACTAAGGAATTTGGACTTTATTTTTGGATAAGAGAAATCCAGTGGTGGTTATTGAGCGGATATCATCAGATATGTGTTCCAGAAAGAACTCTCTGCTGGTATGTGGAAGATGAAATGAAGAGGAAAGAGACTGAAGACAAGAAAGCCAAGTAAGAAGTTATTGCAATAAGGCTTCAAAACGGGGCACTGGTTGGTGGTAGGGAGAATGGATTTGAAATGGGTCGGCAATAACATATACAGGGTATGGCAATTAAGTGAATGGAGTGGCAAAGCACAGAGATTTTTAAAGATGTCTTTCAGGTCTCCAGCTTAGGAGCATGGAAAAATAGTGGCCCTATAAACACAGAGGATGTATTAGTCCCTTTCTGTGCTGCTTTAACAGAAATACCTGAGACTGGGTAATTTATAAAGAACAGAGGTTTATTTGGCTCACAATTCTGGGACAGCTGCATCTAGGGCAGACCTCAGGCTGCTTCTACTCATGGTAGAAAGTGGCAGGCAGCCGGTGGATACAAGCTGATCACATGGTGAAAAGAAGCAAGAGAGAGAGGGGGGAGGTGCCAGGGTCATTTTAAACAACCAGCTCTCTGGGGCAGGCCCGTGGCTCACTCGGGAGAGTTTGGTGCTGATAACACCAAGGCCCCGGGTTCGGATCCCATATAGGGATGGCCGGTTGCTCACTGGGTGAGCATGGTGCTGACAACACCAAGTCAAGGGTTAAGACCCCCTTACCGGTCATCTTTTAGGAAAAAAAATAAAATAAAAATAAACAACCAGCTCTCATAGGAATTAATAGAGTGAGAACTCACTCATGACCCCCCCACAGGGTGAGCATTAATCCATTCATGAGGGATCCGCCCCCATGACTCAAACAGCTTCGAACACTGCCACATTGGAGATCAGATTTCCACATGAGTTTTGGGGGGAGAACACATCCAAACTCTATCAGAGGAAGAGGTCCTCAGAATTGGGAACAAAACGAGTTTGATTTGGACCACATAGAAAGTAAGGTGCTGCTGAGTGTTCAGGCTGAGAGGCTCAGCAAAGAGCTGGAAATTCAGGAATGAGGTAAGAATTGAATATAAAAGTGGATATTCTAGAGCTATGGTTCTCAATCCTAGCAGCACTTGAGAATCACCTGAGGAGCATTTAAAAAACTAGATGGCAGGGCCCAAACCTAGATCACTTAAATCCGATTTCTGGGTGCACCAGAAATCGGATTTAATTGGTATGTATTTAATGAGATTTAATGGGATTTAATCTGGATTTGTATTTTTAAAGAGCTCCCTAGGTAACTTCTTAGTTACATCCAGATTGAGAAGTACTAATCCAGAGCAAAACAGAAGCAGCTAAGAGTGGGCATTTGAGGACACCAGCACCAGGTACTGGCAGGGGAGATGATAAAACAGCACAGATGATAAAGAGTGGCAGACAGAGATAAAGGCAGTAAGGAGATTTTTGTCAAGGGAGTGGACAAGCACATCCATGCCATGGACAGGTGGAAGAGGAATGAGAAAAGGCCACTAGACTTGGTAAATAGGAGGACATTACTGATCTCTGGGAAAGAAGTTTTAGTAGCTGCAGGAGCCAGGTTGCAATAGGCAAGGAGTAGATTTTAGACAAGGAACTGAAGGAAGGGAGTATAGACTATTCTTTCAAGAAGATTGGTGCAGTAGGTAGGAGAAAACAGCCAGTGATTTACAAAGAAAAAAGGATGAGCGAAAGTTTTATTGGATTTTAAGTTAGAGCATATTTGTTGACAAAGGGTAAGAAAACATTAGATAATGTAGACACACAGTAGAGAGGGGGTCGTTGGAAGAGCAGAGCCCCGGAGAAACCCAGAGTGGGTGACATCAATGCAGTAGTCAGCCCAGGAAAGAAATACCAAAAAGAAGCCATAAGTTGAGGAAAATTGAAGGAGTTCAAGCTAGTATTTTGATAATGAGAGAGAAGGCGTGAATGACTGCTGAGAGCAAAGAAGGTAGAAGGGAAAGGAAAAAGGTGCAAAGAACAGTTACTGAGAGTTTTTCACATGCCAGGCACCATGTTGGAGTTCTACCAACATGCCAACATACCAAGTTGCCTTACTCAGTAATTAAATGTGCTTTACAGGGACAAATGTTATCAGAGGGGGTAAGAAGCAAAAATTAGGCCTATTCTGCCCAACTTCAGCCATCTAGCCATCTTGCTCCTCTGGTCACCATTACTAATTAAGGGCCCTTTAAAGCTTGGCCTGCAATTTGTTTTAAGTTAAGTGCTCTTTTCTAGCCAAATAGGATAAGATTTCAGTATGATAATATTTCCTTAGTTTAGTTTAAAGGGAAGAGCTGTAGATCATTTAAGAAAGAGAAAAAGCCTATTATTGAGAACGCTCCATTAGTGAAGGCAAAGGGAGATGGGGCTTCAAAAAGATAGTCTTCAACGGTGCAAGTTAATGGCAATCAATAAATATTTAGGAATTAGATTTAACCTGCATATTTTAAGTTCCTTTTTTAAGTATAAAAAAACGTAACTTTAGGGGCCAGCCCGTGGCTCACTCGGGAGAGTGCGGTGCTGATAACACCAAGGCCACGGGTTCGGATACCACATAGGGATGGCCGGTTCGCTCACTGGCTGAGCGTGGTGCTGACAACACCAAGTCAAGGGTTAAGATCCCCTTACCGGTCATCTTTTAAAAAAAAACGTAACTTTAGGTTGCAAATCCATCAAAGGCTAGGACTGTGCCACCTCTTTCTACAATGCCTGGGTAATTGTGTGGGCTCAGTGAATGTCAGCTGAGGATTGAGCCATCCTACATTGCCAGATCCTCCGCACTGTCATCTATGCCATGTGGTACAGGCAAGCAGGCCAGCAGGCTAGATGGCTTCCAGTTTTTCAGATGGCAAATGGGAACCTCTAAATGGGAAACTTGTGACATTGGCTGTTCTTTTCTCTGGGAAACACTTTCCAAAATTAGGATCAATAAATTCAGAAGTAGCTACCAAGGGTTTTTCTTCATTGACATCCAAGTGAACCAAGCTAAGGAGAAGGGGTAGGTGCAAGAAAAGGCAGAAAACCTGATCACCCTGCCTGAGTGAGCCTTGGGGGACCCCAGAGAGGTGATCCTATAGGCTGGCTGAAATCCAGTGAGAGCGAAGGCAGGGATGAGGTTGCGGAAGTCTGGGAAAGGCTGGGATGCACTCAGAGTAGCATCCCTAATTGGCTCTTTTTATATGTTTTCAAAGCTGCTATTGGAGGGCCGGCCCGTGGCTCCCTTGGTGGTGCTGATAACACCAAGGCCATGGGTTCAGATCCCTACATAGGGATGGCTGGTTAGCTCACTTGGGAGAGCGTGGTGCTGACAACACCAAGTGAAGGGTTAAGATCCCCTTAACTGGTCATCTTTTTTAAAAAAGCTGCTATTGGACCCCATGCAATAGGCTGCAGAGCAATGCCTCTAAAATACCACAGCACTCTATCCCTATCCTATTTATTATTTATGTCTAGCCTGCTGCATGGTTTAAATGTGTCCCCTGCAAAATTCATGTTGAAACTTAATCCTCATTGTAATGGTACTAAGAGGTGGGGCCTTTTGGGAAGTGATTAAGTCATGAGGGTGGAGCCCTCATGAATAGATTAGTGCCTTATAAAAGAGGTGACAGGAACTAGCTTAGGCCCTTTTTGCTCTTCCACCTTTCTCCATGTGAGGAGCCAGCGTTCACCCCTTCTGCCATATGAAGAGGCCCTCACTAGACACCAAATGCTGGTGCCTTGATCTTGGACTTCCTAGCCTCCAGAACTGTGAGAAGTAAATTTCTATTATTTATAAATTTCCCAGTCTGTAGTATTTTGTTATAGCAGCACAAACAGACTAAGACACCTATTTACAAAAAAGAGATTTGAGATGATCAGGCCTCCCTCTCTTGAACCCAGAATGGCACAGAGGTTTTAAGTTCTGTGGAGACTGGATCCTGGTTTACATCACTCACCACTGTATCTCAGCTTCAAGAACAAGTGTCTGGCACATAAGGTAGTAGGTACATACTAGATATTTACAAAACGTTTGAACTTTGCTTATATGATGCATTCTCATGTTTCTACATGTTATTTTTATTTATTTAAAAACTTCCTTGTAAAGGGTTTTAAAAAGTATTATATTTTTTCATAATTCTTACATGGAATAGTCAAAGAAAAATTTTGATGCTATAAGGAAGAGTCACTATGTAGACACAGATGTTTTTCTAATCTTCCAGTGGAATTATTTTGCCTATAGTCCTGGAAGGGTTCTAACACAGGTGCACTGAGGAAGTATTCATCTGAAATTTTAGGGCTTTCTGTCCTTAGTTTCCTAAATAAGTAACTTTCAAGTGAAATTGTTATGGCAGGAAGACCTTCAGGGATGATATCACCTGACATTTACTTAATGTGTTTCTTTAGGGGAGCTTCCATTTCTCTCCTACATTCTTGTTCTTTCTTAAATCCCGAGCAGGTAAACAAGGCAAACATTTTCATTTCATCTCCATTCTAAAAGGTCAAAATGATAACAAAATGAGCAATAGAATCTAGCCCTTTGACTTTAACACAGATTGCATCCTACTTAACCTTTATTCACTAGCCCTTTGTTCCCAGTGGCTGGGATTATAGAAGATTGACTTGAAACAAACATCAGCTGTCCCTCAACCTCTTCGCTTAGCAGCTCACCTTCTTAATTCATGATCATACCAGCTTGGAAGGTTAACTCCTAAACCATGATAATAAGAACAGTAAACTTGATTTTATGTAGGATCTTTCCATTACAAACTGCTTTGCCAATTTAAGAGCTGTAAAATTGCAGCACAGTGCTAGTGAGTTAAATAATAACAGCTGATATTAATAATTAGCTTAATTTACAGTCTAGTAGAACTTTCACAACTGAGGCAGCTCTCCCTCCGCCCCTCATCTCTTTTCCTTCTCCTTCCTCCTTTGTCAATAGCAATCAAGTGCTGAGATTGTCATATTAGTCATCATAAAGTCAAGTCACTTATTCTTTTACTCTGTAGCTTTATGACCTTATTATACCAAGAAATTCCAACCTTTTTGAAGTTGCATCACCCCATCATTGTTTCATTTCACAACTGCTTCTCCTGATGTCATGCACTTGTTGGGAAAGGCATGCTAGGATAGATTCAAATCTCTTAAGAATTTGCAACATCCTCTGGCTTTTTACAAAATCAAGGTTGACAGTTGCTACTGTATGTGGTAACCTTGTAAAGCAGGTTCAGCAAGGTCATACTGGGGACACATGACAGAAATTGGGAATGACTGTTTTTCTAGTGTTTGTTCATGGTGACTTTCCACGGACACTCTGGCCTCACTGGTAATTGGAAAGAATTCAAGAATATTATTACATAAACCTGATCTCAAAACCCATGTATCTCGGATTTAACACAGAATGCCAATTTTATGACATTTATTAATCACTCATCTCCCCATTTACTGACCCTTATCCTCTAAGTCCTAGAGCAGGAATACAGTTTCTCCTACAATCAAATAACCTGTGACCAAACTGGGGCCACCAAAGCCATTCCTTCTACAAAATATGCTCTCGGGAACCAGAAAGAGTTTGGACCTAGAGCCTTTTTACATTGTCTGCTGCAGCATGTAGGGTAATTGTCAGGGTGTCCTCTATGCTTTGATAAAACTGCCAAGTTACCTGAATGAAATGTATCTTAATAACACACAGTCTGTGCTGGGGAGGGGGCCCTGAGCAGGAAGCAGCAATAACATTTTATGCGCCTTCTATCATTGCATAAAAGTGATTAACTGATGATTTATTACATAGGTTGAGACATTCAAATGAACATAAAAATCTAACATTGCTGGAGTATTCTGGGCTATCTGAGAATAACTGATATCCATCTTTCTCCCCATGGCATGAAACTCTTCACAGCAATTCACCTAGACTCTAATACGTCTCTCCCTGGAAGTGACAGACGGGCCCAGGTTTGAATCCCATCAAGCTTGGAGTTGTTTTTTGTCAGGGGAAGAGATCTCTTGGTTTTCCTACAGATCAGCTTGACCACTATGAACAACAACAACAAAATCAGTGCTCATTAACTGTGGACCGACCCAAGAGAGATTTCCAGTTCTTGCCTCTACCACCACCACATATTATTCTTGATTTTGTTTGGCTAATGCTAAAATTATGCTCACAATATTGTAGATTGCTCCATCTCTCTTCCACCAAAACAGAAGCCTTCCTGAGAACCGTCATCCTAGCCCCAGTGCCTTGTAGTATCTGCTAGAGAAATAAATTGTGGAAAACCACGTTTGGCAAATAGAATTGGAAATCTTCTGCAGAAAGTTCTTTGGTATTATCTTATGCTTCTAAAATACAAATACAGAACTTTTAAATTCTTATTTCAAAGAGAGTCAACATCCCTCTCTAAGGGATACTACTAAGAAGTAGTATCTGACAAACGTGAGTTTGAATACCAGTGACTGACTTACTACAAGGATACCCTTACTTGCTACAAGGATCTTGAGCCTATTTCATCATCTGTAAAATGGGGCCAAGTCCAGTGAGAGCTGTTAGCACTCCGGCCCCATTCTTGCTATTTGTTTCCATTCCTTGACTATGGTGATTACCAGCTCAAATTTTACAGTTTACAATATTTGCCACATGTAGCAACTAGTTCAATTACAACAATATGAGTTGGCAGAAAATAATTTTTTGGAGGTGATCATACTCTGAAATTTCCTGATCTCCTCTCAGAGGATGTGTCTGAGGAACTAGACAAAGACTGGGCTTTACAGGTCTTATAGAGCCTTGGGACTCCTTACCTTGCAGTTAACAAATGACCCTGAGTGTTTATTTATTAGTGACTCAAGAGCTTTCATAAATCAATTACCGTGAGCAAACAGCACTTATTGTAAGGCAATAAACAGTAAACCCTGCCCTTATCTAAATTCATTGCTCTAAGCCACAGACTTGCAGGGGATGGTTAGGTTTGAAACTTACAGTTGGTTAAGACTGAAGATTTATAGGTACCCCAGTCCAGCTGTTTGGGGAGCCAACAGTGTCAAAATATTACGTCTGAAAGGCCCAAAAGAACTCTTATCAGGGTTACCTTTGGTCTTTTACAGGCGGCAGGGGAGAAAAGGGAGAAGAAAATCAAAGAAAAATCATGTGTTTATCCAAACACCTTTTTCCCAGCACATTTGAGTATGCAACACATTAGAGACAATTCCTCCTCCAGGTACATTGACTAATAAAATAAATGAAAAAAATCATTATTGTCCAGTTAAACATGGCGGATTGAACATTCATGTTAATCTTTATTCTCACAAAAGAAATTCAGCAAAGGGATTATTAAATGACATAAACCCACAAAGACAAAAAGAGCAGTAGACAAAGACACAGCAAATGAGATGTATAAACAATATTCAAAGAAAGCTAAAGGGCCGGCCCGTGGTTCACTTGGGAGAGAGTGGTGCTGATAACACCAAGGCCACGGGTTCGGATCCCTATATAGGGATGGCTGGTTAGCTCACTTGGGAGAGCGTGGTGTGACAACACCAAGTCAAGGGTTAAGATCCCCTTACCAGTCATCTTTTTAAAAAGAAAAAAAAAAAAAAGAAGAAGAAAGAAAGCTAAAACCTAAACCTACAGGTAAAACAAATCAATTGATCTCAGAATTCCAGAAATACTCAGACATTGGAGTAGACTGCTTCCTCCAAACGTGGGAATGCTGAGTGGGCCTGAAAATAGGAAAATTGGCTGAAAGTTTGTATAAAGCCCTTTAGATCACTTCCAGTTCCACTCCCCTAACCCTCCCTGCCAGGCACTGCCCCTCCCTAACTACTCCAGGATTATGTTCAGGAGAGGGAGATCTGGCACAGATGGAAATAGGGTAGATGGTGACACTAAAGACACTCTGTACACTGCTCCTTCCCCACAATTAGCTTGTGGCACATTAGCAACTGGGCTCATAGCCCCAAGGGTAAATTAAAGTATTTTTTTCTACGAAAACTGATAAGACTGAGAAAAATTGGGGTTCCACACAATCGCTCTTAAGAAAGTCACAGGGGGGTGGTGCCCAGATTTGGCAAATAAAAACACAGGGTGCTCAGATAAATTTGAATTTCAGGTAAACAATGAATAATTTCTTGATATAAATATGTTCCGTGTAGTATTTGGGACATACTTTATTTTTAAATTATTTATTGTTTATCTGAAATTCAAATTTAACTGGGCATCCTATATTTTAACTGGCATCTGTATCCTCCACCCCAAATTATAGTCAGCTCCTCAGTGCCTCATCTTTTTATAGGAACAGAAGGCTAAGAACAACCAGGTATATAAGAAAACCTCCAACAGGAAAGGCAGAGGCCAAAACAAATTAACAGTGCTAAGAACAGAAGAAACAGAAACAATGAAGAAAGCAGAAGAGAATTAAACAAACTAGAATTATTATCATCAGAGAGATAAGAGAAAAATTGCTCCATGAAACAAGAAAAGCATTCTATTAAAAAAGAAAAGAAGGAAGGAAGGAAAGAAGTTGGTTATGAAAATAAGAGAAATTGAAAATATGATGATAAAAATTAAAAATTTACTAGAAGCGTTGGAAGATAAATAGAAGAGTTGGTCTGGAATGTTGAAGCCCAAGGTAGGTGAGGAAGGTCTCCATGTGGGGAATGCCCCAGCACAAGACATCAGAGCACAAGTGGGGAGAGAAAAGAATTTGTGCAGGCGAGGAGGTGGCCATGGAAACAGGAGCTTGGTTACATATGGGGGATTGATCAAATATGCAAATAAATTATAGATAATGGAGGCCAGGTTCCCACTACCAGAAGGGAAGTAAGAGTACAGAAAGAAAGAAAATTAAGATGTGTGTGTGTGTTTGTATGTACATACATGTATGCCTTAGCTCTGCCCATTGAGAGAGTCTGGGGACAGTGATGCCTGGACAGTAAAAAGTGCACCTAACACCCAGATCTTGGCTTCTAAAATCAATTGTCTCCCAGGGCTCCTTGGAGAAATGGCCGATTCCTGCCTGGGCTGGGTCAGGCAAAGGCAGCCTGGCAGCTTGAAGGGACTCCTCCTGACTAAACTGGGGACAACTTGAGTATCAAAATATATGTTAAAAATTTGAGGAATAGGATATTTGCAGTTTTGAAGTAAATCCTCACTGAATACTTATTAATAATGAAATAACTGGCCTGTAATTTTCAAAAGTATCAAGATCATGTAAGTCAAAGAGACTGAGCAACTCTTCTAGACTGAAGGAGGCTAAAGACGTTATTGAGACAACTGTTAAAACTTGAATGGGATCTACATATTGGATGGGAATAATGCATCAATGTCAATTCTCTTACTTCACAGCTGAATTTTGGTATTTGTAAATTATGTCCTTGTTCGTAGAAAATACACACTAAAATTTTGGGAGTGATAGGGCATCAGATCAACAATTCACTTACAAATGGTTCAGGGAAAAAAGTCTGTACGCTGCACTTGCAACTTTTCTGAAAGTATGTGATTGTTTTGTGTGGGATCAGAGTATACCACCCCCAGATATGCCACTTTGGCCTCACGGTTACTTTGAGCTGAAGACAATTGAGAAACAGCAGGCAAAGGGCTCTCTGTCCACCCCTCTCACTCACCCATTTGCCTAAAAGAAGGCTTAGACTCTTAATCATCAGACTCTTACTGGCCCAGAGACGGCACCGAGAGGAATCTACATAACAAACCTTACTAAAATAACCTTTATCTTCCATTAGTTTCAAATATATATTTACCTTCCCACAGTTTGCTGCTCCTAAAAGCCTGAACCCTTTTCCTTTATCTGTCACTTCTCTACATATTGTTCTTTGTGAAGATGCTCTATAAGCCCCAAGCTCCGACTGCCTGCTTTGAGTAACGCATCAGTGAGTTTCACTGCATGTATGCAGGCTGAACAAGTTAATAAACTGTTTTTCTCTTGTTAATTTGTTTTTTGTCAGTTTAATTTCTACAGCTCCAGCTGGAGAAACTAGGAAAGTAGAAGGAAAAGTTTTTTTTCCTACCCTACACTTTCAAAACAAAAATATAAATACATTCTATAGTTGTTGTGATGATTAAATGGGATAAAGTATAAAAAAGACTATGAGTACTATAAAACAGTGGTTTCCTGCCATTTGGATCACACGGTCCAGTAAAACAAGTTTTACCTTTTTTTAAAAAATGGGACAAACACTGTAGTTACCGTCTTTTTATTTAGCCACATGATGACGTTAAGAAGAATAAGACTATCATCATTATTATTTTTTTATCGATGATTGTTTCTGTGAGGAACATCTTTGGCCATCACATCACACAATCTCAAGATTTAATAATTGATACATTTGCCTCTAAGAAAAGCTCAGCATTGGGCCGAGCCCGGGGCATACTCGGGAGAGTGCAGCGCTGGGAGCGCAGCAGCACTCCCGCAGTAGAGTGCGGCGCTGGGAGCGCAGCAGCACTCCCGCAGTGGGTTCGGATCCTATATAGGGATGGCCAGTGCGCTCACAGCACTCACTGGCTGAGCACGGTGCGGCTGGTCTCAAAAGGGACAAAAAGAAAAGAAAAGAAAAGCTCAGCACATTGTCCTTATTCTTATCATCTTATCATCTTGCCATTGCACAAACTTGTGAAAACTTCTTCATGAGCCAAGCTATGTTCCCACATTTGGGGCCCAGTCTTTCCTCTTCTACTGCTCATTCACCTAACCTATAAGTCTTCACTCTCCACTAGCCACAAGTGACTACTAGGCACTTGAAATGTGGTTAGTCCATTTTAAGATGTGCTGTACATGTAAAATACATGCTGGATTTCAAAGACATAGTATGAAAAAAATGTAAAATGTCTAGATACATTTTATATTGATTACGTGTTGAAATTATATTATTTTGGACATGTTGGGTTAAACATATTAAAATTAATTTCATCTGTTTCTTCTTAGTTTTTTAATGTGGCTACTAGAAAATTTAAAATTACGTATGTGGCTCACATTTTATCTTCACTAAACAGTACTGCTCTGAGGACACTTTCTTTTCCAAATCAGTTTGTGAGCTTTTGTTATGAAGAGTTAGGAGAGAAAGAGAAATGAGATTGGAGAGACTGGAGGAAAGAAAAGGTGAATGAAGAGGAGATAAACACATGGCTTGAGTACTAAGGACAATTTGGGGGATCTATGGGTAGAAGTCTCTGTCAGATGCAGATTAAGGAGAGAAAAGAGAATTTAAGAAGGGCCCTCTAGGTTATGAATCTGATTCCCTGTAGTGTTCTTGTAAAGATTTGCATCTTCAAAAATTGGAATGCATGTTTAATTTCTTCTTGGCTCCTGGATTACCTTCTTTGATGATGATTCTTGGAAAATGAGCCTCCTGAGGGCCTCAGGATTTGTTCAGGTTACTTTACTATTCTAAATATTCATTGTATTAGTCCACAAAGCTTCTTAGGACTTTTCTTTCTCTTCTCTCCCCACATTCTTGCTACTTTCCAATTGTTGCCTAGGGTAACAAAATCAGGGTAGGTGGCTCAGTGTTGGGAGGACCCCTCTAGATTCCCACCCCACCCCACCCTACCCTATCTCCTGCCCAGTTAGACCTCACATGGTGTTCCTGTGTGAATTGACAGGTAATGGTGGTCACATACAAATGGAGATCTCATGCCACTGAAAGGCCTTTTCTGACTACCCAGTCTGTAGTGGCAATTTTCCTGCTGCATTCACTTTGCATGACACTATAGTGCTTCATCTCCATAATATTTATTGTTACCTTTAATTTTCTTGTTCATTTATTATTTACTGTCTGCTCCATCAGAATATAAACTCTATGGGTAGAAACCTTGTCCATCTTATGCTGTCTCCCCAGTGCTTGACACATACTAGGTGAAAGAAAGTGAGCTGAGATGCCGGGTACCGTTCAAGCTTTACTAAAGAAAGAAATCTTCCAGGCTGTACTCAAAATGGAGGACAGCCCAGGGCTGCCCTGAAAATGGGGGACAGCCCCAACAATGGGTTTGCAAGAGTTTATATTAGCTTTGGGGCACGAAATGTATCGGGGGAGGGACCGTTAGGTTGATGTAACTGGGTGCAGAACTGCGCCAATGCAGAAGCTGGAAAGTTGTTTCTAAGTCAGGAGGCTTCTCTAAAGGGAAGGGGGAGGGGCTTGGTGCTGGAGTGGAACACAAGGCCCGCGGCTATTTCATGCTGGTGCTTATTGTGTGCACAATGGTGCCGGCCACGTCCAAAATCCATCATTCCTGCCTTTTAAGTATAAGAAGAAGGGAAAAGGGGCGAAGGTCTCATTCTTCTGAAGCTACTTCTTGCTGGAGATGGGCGAAGATATGAAAAAATAAAAGATTTATGTTGGCAGGCAAAACAATTAGGTGGCAGGGTATTGGTTTCATGTGGGCGGACTGTATTCCTCTGGGGAAGGGTCGCTGATGCTGAGGGGCTGATATTCTCCTCGCAGGAAGAATTTGTTGACCTTTTGGTTGGTGAAAGACTGTATACAATCCTGCAAGAAATTAGAGAAACACCAAAAGAGACAGAGACCAAAAAGTAGGATGAGGCACAGTTAGGGGTCCTAGTAGGGGCATAAGCCAGGGTATCCAAGGGTTCAGTAAAACGGTTTAAGTTGTTTTGGATGACCCTGGACTCATTTACATAATAACATCATTCCTCCCCCAAGAAGAGGCGGGTGTCTTCCTTCTCGCTGTAAAGAAGTAAAGGGCCTGACGGTTCTGTAAAGCAACTGAGTGAGTGAGGTGACCTGTCGCTGGAGGGAGGAGATGCTGTCTATACTTAGTTCTGAGAGTTTCTGATAGAATTAAGAGGCAGTGGCAGGGCCCGCTATGCCAGTTCCAGTTGCAGGAAGGATCCCTGCCCCAATTAAAAGGTACAATTAGTGCCCTACAGGAGCAGGGGCACTTCCTGGGGGGGGGGGGGGCTGAATTTAGTCCCAGTCCCATCTTTCTGGACGGTGATGTCAGAGATGAGCCAAACGAATATGCAAGAAATCGCATTAGGTGGGCAGGAAACAGGATAACATAGATTTTACAAAGGAAATATATTCCGGTTTTAGGGCATGGATGAGGAGGGGGTAAGTGAGTGGTAGCCTTTGGTGTTAGTGAGGCAGAGTGTGGGGAGGCCCTGCACCACGCTGACAGTCCCCACTCACTGAGGTGAGATTAGAGGAAAGTGAAGAGACATTTGTGGAAATGTTGTGGGCTGCATCCACAGGGAGGAGGGTGACCATAAAAAGTTTATCACGAAGGGGAGACAGATGAGTCACTCGGGGACCAGTCTGATTCGCTGAGGACTGCATCATCCCTGTGGACCTGGATCCTCCATGTTCCAGGTAAGGGGGGGGGCATTGAGATAGGAGGAAAAACACGGGAAGGATGCAAAGGGTTAGGGAGCCAAAAGAATTTAAAGGGCACATTGCCACAGTGACATTGCCAAGAAGCATCCTACCAATAGGAGGTAAAAGAGTGTCAGGAGAAAATAATGATACACTCTTTAGGGGCAGCACTGGCCAATCCTGTAGCAAGTACTAGAACAGATAGTATAATAGTAGCTCTTGTGCAAAGGATGTGAAGCAGGCCTGCAAGAGTGAGAGGATAATCACCGGGGGAAAGATCATCCTTCTGGGATTGGGGGAAGAGCGGAGGTCTTGGAGATTTTCAGTTTTGTGGGTCCTAAAATGGATGAAGTGTGAGGAGATGTCAGGTTGGGGATTGAGTAGAGGGACCCCTCTGGCTTGGTGTTAACAGGTTTTTGGGTAAAGTCTTAGGTGCTAGTTTTACTAAGGATAAGTGATACCAAGGGGCCTTTCCTAGTACTTTTACTGCCATGGGGGTGGTGAGAAGTACTGTATGAGGCCCTTCCCAACATGGAGAGAGAGGCTTTGGGATTCAGGTTTTAATATACACTTGCTGTCCCTGCCTCAGTGTAAAGGCTGAGAGGGTGGTGGGGAAAGGATGAGGTAACAGAGGTTGGCCTGTTCCCTAAGAAGATCCCTAATGAGCAAAAGAGTAGGGAGATACTGTCCTAAAGGCGATGAGCTGGAAGGGAGAGGGGTGAGAGTGAAGGGCCTACTGTACACAAGTTTGAGGGGGCTGAGGCCTGTGTGCTTGTAGGGGGCAGCCCATAGGCGAGTGAGTGACTGGTGGGGAGACCAAAATGAGGTATGATTTCTGAGGTGAGAGCATGCGTTACTGCTGTAGCATCCTCTGAAGTGCAGGGAAAAGCCTCAAACCAATGTGAAAAGGTATCTACTAAGGTTAGAAGATAGTGTCCTTCTGTGGGAGAGTAATATAAGGGCTGAAAAGGCATAGTAGGGGCTCATAGCCTATATGGACTGAATTATGGAAATCTAAAAGGATTTGCTCAGCTTGTGTAGTAGGGAGGACATAGCAACTGGAGAGAGTATACTAGTTGTCCTTTCTCTGTGCTCCCAACCATTGGAGGTGTTGTATTTCTTGGGGTGTGTATTAGGATAAGGGCATAGGGGCCATGAGAAGGACCTGAGCAGGAGAGGAAGAGTGGGAGCCTGGTGACTGAGCAGCTTGTTTTGTAGTTACATCTGCCAGTTTGTTTCCCTGGGCTATGGGGTCATTGGAGGTTTGGTGTCCTCTGCAGTGTGTAACCCCAACCTCCTTTGGGAGTTGTACAGCCTCAATAGCTTGTGTTAGATGTACTATGGCATAACCTGTCCAGGGGGCTGACATGGAGGTCGCACTCCCATCTATGAACCGCATAATGGAATGCGGGGAGATGTGTGGAAGGGATTGAGAAAGAGGTCTAAAGCCTCCATGCAATTGTGTTCTAAGGGTCATGAGTGTTTTGGGATGCGAGTGGCTGGATTTTAAGGGAGAGAAAGGTTTAAAGAAGAACTGGGAGTTTTCAATGAAAATAAGGTGAATAAGTTGTAGGCAGGAAAGGAGAGAATTGACTTGGCCTTATGGCTGAGAAGGTCTTGACTGTTTGTTGTTCAAAAGTTAGTTTAGAGCTTTCTTATGTTAAAAGGGTGGCTGCCACCAAGGCCTGTAAACAGGGTCCCACTCTTGAGCTATGGTTTCTAGTTGTTTACAGAGGTATGTAACCAGGGAGAAAATATTTCCTGCCTTTTGTTCCAAAACCCCAACTGCCAATCCTTGGGTTTTGGTGACATAGAGTATAAAAGGATGAGATAGGTTTGGGAGAGATAGAGCTGATGCTGTGAGGAGAGAGGCTTTATCACTGGAACGGAGAATGAATGGGCTTTGTGGGATCTAAAAGAATGGCAGGATCCTCTTTGGCTGCCCCATAAAGTGGTTTTGCTAGCACACCAAAGTTAGGAATCCATAGGTGCAGATACCCTGCAAACTCCAAGAAAGAAAGGATTTCACCCTTGGTGGTAGGAGTAGGGAGTTTAGAAATTCAACTCTTGGGGGCCAGCCCATGGCTCACTCGGTAGAGTGCGGTGCTGATAACACCAAGGCCATGGGTTCGGATCCCATATAGGGATGGCCGGTTTGCTCACTGGGTGAGCGTGGTGCTGAAACACCAGGTCAAGGGTTAAGATCCCCTTACCAGTCATCTTTTTTTTTAAAAAAAAAAAAGAAAAAAGAAAGAAAGAAAGAAATTCAACTCTTGAACTGAAGGAGAAGAAATTTGGGCCTTGCTGGGGGACATTTGATATCCCCTGGAGGCCAGGAAATTAAGGAGAGCAAAAGTGTGGGCCTATGAATCCTCATAGGAGGGGCTACAAAGGAGGAGGTCATCCACATATTGTATTAAAGTGCTAGAGGTTGGAGGAAGTTCAGATAAGTCTTGAGCTAAGGCCTGGCCGGAGAGTGGGGGCTATCCCAAAACCCCTGAGGCAGTACCGTCCAAGTAAGTTGTTGGGAACGGCAGGTGGCAGGTGTCAGGATTAGTCCTGTACTAAATGGTATGAGCCATTAGGCTTTATAACCAGAAGGATGGGCGTATTAAAAGGCAAGCAGGCAGGCTGTGAGAGATGAGAAGAAAGGAGTTTGTGTATGACGGGTTTTAAGCCTTTTAGGTATTTGTTATCAATGGGGTACTGTGAGACATCAGGGAACAAAGAGGGGTTCCACAATTTAACAAGGATAGGGGAATGGTGCATAGCAATGGAGGCAGAAGAAGCATCCCATACTAGGGATTAACCTTGTCCGAGGGGGAGGGGAAGGTGGAAGCCTCAGGGGCCAGGTCTGGGTGCGGCCTGTAACAGGAATATTGTAGCTGGAGTTAAAGTGTTTAGGGTAAGAATAGCTTTGAATTTGAAAAAAATGTCCCATCCCAGTAAGGGGGCTGGGCATTGAGGCATTATTAAAAATTTGTGTGTGAATTGGGTGTGATGTATGGTGCAGTGCAGGAAAGGGTTTGATCCATGGGTAGTATTCTGATCCCATGACCCCTACTATTGTGATAGAGGATGGGGTGTTTGGTCCTGTATATTCAGGAAGGGGCCATAGAGTAAATGGCCCCTGTATAGATGACAAAAGAAATCGACTTACCTGCTACGAGGCGAGTTACCCTGGCTCATGCGTGGTGATCTCCATAGAGGTCTCGGGCCCTAGGCATCATCAGTCCTCCTTCTGGGCAAAACTGAGAAGCTCCAGTAGGGATGGCCATGAAGCCAAAGGCTACAGGTTGCGGACTGGGCCACTCCCTCTCTGGCATGTGGCACAGTCAATCCCCCAGTGATCTGGCCGTCTGCAGTGAGGACGGGTTTTGACAGGCCTGTGCTGAGTCGCTCAGTTGACCTCATTTGAAGCAGTTCTCGGGTGGCTTGCCCCTAGAGGCAGCCAGCTTTGGAGTATGTGAGCCACAGATGACACTAGCCAGGAGCTAGTATTTGGCCTGATCTCTTTTATAGTTTTTTTTTTTAATCTCAGGGGCTGATTGAATAATGAAATGAGAGTGTAAGAGGGCCATGCCTGCAGGGGAGATTGGGTCTATACGTGTGTATTTATGTAAAGCCTCAGAGAGGCGGGTTAGGAACTCACTGGGATTTTTAGTGGATCGCTGTGTGATTTCTCTAAGCTTGTCATAATTGACTGACTTGTGAGTAGCCTTTTGGAGGCCATGAAGTAGGTATGTGATCATGTTATCCTGGAGATCCCGATCCCTGTGGCCAGCCTGGTAGTTCCAATTTGGGTCTGTGCAAGGAATAGCAATGGCTCCCACAGGCTGCCTATTATTTTAAGCATGTACCTGAGCCACCATCCAGACCTGCTCCCTGCATGTAGACTCAGACAATTCCTTCCATCCCAACCATTTCACAGAAGGGTTATAAAAAGCCAGAGCTGAGGCGGGGTTGTTACCTGGTGAAGGGGGAGAAAGGGAAGAGTTGCGCTGAGGACGAGCATCTGGAGGCCAGGTGTGGGGAAGAGAGAAATGTGGAGGGCTGATGGATCAGAAGATTGATCCAAGTCTGGAAGGCGAGGTTGAGCATGAGCTAGGAGAATTTGAGACATAGGACAGTTTTGACAGAGAGAAGAACACGTTCAGAGATAGGAGAAGGCCTGAACAAGGAATCTGTACAGCTTTTGGCATTTCTGTGAGTGTCTAAATCGAGTGCCGTCTTGTGGCCACTGTGATCCATTGTAATGAGGTATTCAAGTTTTAATGTCTCCCTGGAGGCCAAGAAATTGGCAAGGAGACAGCCCAAGGGCATAGAGCATGGAGGTTTGGATCATGAGGATCCCATGTAGAGGATGAGAAAGGGCACTCAGTCCTGGTAGAAGCATGCCAGCAAAGGGCGTCCTCTCTGCTGTCCACCTTCTTTTTGAGAGAAAAGCCACCAACTGTCTAGAGGAGCATCCTAGAATTGCTGGGGGGCACGAGAAGAGTTCCCTCAGCCAGGTGCCTGGGCTTCATAGAGACTGGAGTCTAGAGACTGGAGTCATAGAGAGTAGTCAGGGGAACCCATAGAAGTAGGCAGGAGAGACCCACTGACTCACCCTGAATTGAGGCCAATGTTGGACGCGTTGGTCTGAAATGGCAAAAGGAGAGGAAGTCCCGAGTGTACCCGGTTCCAGCAGGTCCACGAACGGTGACCGAGGGCCAATCATCTCAAGAGAGAGGGGATCATCCACAACATCAGCCAAAACCCTTCCCAGGTTTCAGCATCATAATGAAAGAAAGTGAGCTGAGATGCCAGGTACCATTCAAGCTTTATTAAAGAAAGAAATCTTCCGGGCTGTGCTCAAATGGAGGATAGCCCGGGGCTGCCCTGAAAATGGGGGACAGCCCCAACAATGGGTTCCCAAGACTTTATATTAGCTTTTGGGTGCAAAATGTATTAGGGGAGGGACCATTAGGTTGATGTAACTGGATGGAGAACTGTGCCAATGCAGAAGCTGGAAAGTTGTTTCTAAATCAGGAGGCTTCTCGTAAAGGGAAGGGGGAGGGGCTTGGTGCTGGAATGGAAGACAAGGCCGGCGTCTATTTCATGCTGGTGCTTATTGTGTGCACAATGGCACTGGCCATGTCCATAATCCACCACTAGGTGCTTGATAATTACTTGTTGAATGAACGATTGAATAGAGGAGAGACAGAGCACAAGGGGAAGAATTTGTGAGGCCTTAGGAGGGGAATCACACCCCTCTTTGCTCCCTAGGGGGGTAGGGTAACTACAAATGCCATATACTCATCAAACATAGCAGAATATTTAATGAAGCCACAAGCAGTTGAGGTCCTTGCAGTTAAGCTGCCCAATATATCTAAAAGAGAAGGGCAGTGTGCTTTAACTAATAATGATACTCCCATTATTTTGTTTCAAGCTTAATGCAACATAAAAGGATAGACTACCTCAATACAGGTTCTTGCCAAAGGGATTAGAACAGAGTGAGGGAGAAAAGATTAATGTGAAGTTGATTACTCTAAACTTCAAAAGGAACATACGGTACCTGGGAACACAGCCAAAGCCCTGTACCTGGGAACAATGGGTATGTGGACTGCAAACCCTCAGGTGCAAGCCTTGGCTCATAGAGAAGACACATGTGCAATTGAGTGTGCCCCAGGAATGATGTGATGTTGTGGAAAATGAAGACAATGGGATAATTAATGATGCAGATGTGCCTAGATTTCAAGCAGGACTTCGCCTATTGGAGGATTACTCCAGATCAATTTTGGAGAGGATTTCAGACAGAAGTCTTGTGGTCCTGGGGCACTCTGTTGGGAAGGACATAAACCTAGGTGAGTCTGTCTGAACCAAGTAGACAAAAGGCAGGTAACTGAGGTTTTCCTCCCTTCAAATCAATACCCAGAAGTGTCTAAAGGGGTCGAGGCAAGATGGACTGGGGTCTGCTCCACTGAGGCGAGAGAATGCCAAGAAGGATGAGAGTGCCTTGCACTGACTGGCATGAGCTCTTGACTTTTTAAAATGCTTTTGGATCTGTTATCTTATTTTTCTCCTATTTTAAACCTGTGAGATTGGGAGGGCAGTTGTGATTTTCATAGCCATTTATAAGTGCGAGGACTGAAGCAGAGTAAATTTGTGGCTTGTCCAGAGTCAACCTGCTTAAAATAGTAGGAGAACCAGTGCTCACCACCTGGTTTCTGAAAATGTGGACCCCTGCCTCAGAGTCTCCCAGGGTCCACATTAAGTATCGTGCTTAAAATGACCCAACATAAGGGCCGGCCCATGGCTCACTTGGGAAAGTGTGGCGTTGATAACACCAAGGCCAAGGGTTCGGATCCCTATATAGGGATGGCTGGTTAGCTCACTTGGGAGAGCATGGTGCTGGCCACCAAGTCGAGGGTTAAGATCCCCTTACCGGTCATCTTAGAAAAAAAAAAAAAAATGACCTGACATAAGTGAGGGAAAATACCTTTTCCTTCTACTATTCTGAGTCCTTGGCAGAGGACCCTGTAAAAGAAAATAAATAAATGAGAAAAGAAAGACATCAACAAAAGAAAAGCATACAAATTTATTTAATTCAAGTTTTACATGACATGGTGGGCTTCATAAAGAATGAAAACCTGAAGAAGCAGTTAAACCTGGGTGGTTTTATGCTAGGTTTGATGAAGAGTGGAGAGTCATGAAGAAATGTGATAGGAGAAAAAGAAATAAGCTAAGGAAAATAAGCTGGGAGAAACAGCAAGGCCTGTCCATTCACATTCCTCTCTATATCCCTTCATCTTAAGAGGTAAGGATGCTTCTTTCCTGTGTTTAGGGAGGGCATCTCTCACATGAAGATCTCGTGACCTGCTTCAGGGGAAGGTCAGAAAGTTCTTCCTACACCTGCCATTTCTCAAGTTTCTTAAGCTTAAAATGTTCAGTACGCCAAGGTCATGTGTCCTGAATCCCATTACCCACTCCAGAAGTCCCTAATAAGAGGATATCTGGGGTCAGGGTGAGAAATCTGCACTTTTATTATGAATTCCAGGTGGTTATTGTACATACCAATTGTTTAGCATGGCATTCCACCCTTAACCCTAATGCAGTTTGTGATCCATTGAGCCATTAGCCCAATTCTGCACTCATCTGTTCCTGTATATTTTTTCCTTCTTTGAACTGGAAACACAGGGAGTTCTTTAGAAGAGAGGGTTGTGCAATTGTAAAGATTAAACAAACATTGACAGGGACTACTTGAATCCCTGGTAATGAACACTTGTTAAAACAATCATATTAAATTATAGATTGTAAAACATGGCAAAGTCTGGGAATCTGCCCCTCCGTGGTTAAAGCAACACATAACCCAACTAGCTGATCAAGAGTTCAGGGACTAAAAAGAATTGACAAAGAGCTTTAGAGTCATCACAACTGGCAAAACCAAAGCTCCATTGGCAGGCTGGAGGGTTATTGAAACAAGATATGCTGCAACAAGTTCTGGAATGAAATAAAGAAAGCGTTTCAAACAGCTGTTGAAAGTTTATAAAGTGGGGGTGGGGAAGGACCTACTACAACATCCAAAGCAGCTGTCATTTAAGGAAATACCCAGGGCCAATAGAGAATGGATTCTTTGGGAGAGGGGAACAGGATTTACAATCTATTTTTCATATAAAATATTGAATTTGTTTGAGTCAGTAAGATTAGTGTCCTTACTTAAGACTATAATAATTTAGGCCTAGTAAGTGTTCTTATAAGTTCTATAGTAATTTGTGGAACTCTTTAAGGTTTAAAATCCTACACATAATCACTCTCATATGATCCTATATTATCTTAAAGTTTTCAAAGTCCTTTCTTCATACTTCATGACTTAGAATTTTTATCACTGCTCTGCAACATTTACCACCCATATTTTGCAGAGAAAATTTTGAGAAAATATGGGCTCATAAAAATAAGGGTTCTCCACCCAAGCTCACCTAACTAATTTATGGAGAAGCTGGCACTCAACTTCAGGGCCTTCTCATTTCATACCTGCCTCCCTATTATTGACCTCGGCAAAAAAGATAAGTAAAATGTAGCTCAGACAATCATAGCACTTAAGGGCTATAAGCTAACCACCCATTTCACAGATAAGAAAACTGAGGCATAGTAAACTTGAGACTTTGCCCCAGATCATATGGTTATCAACAGAGCTCAGATACTGGATCCCCATCTCCTGATTATCCAGTTCAGATCTCACTCTATTTTGCCTTACTTCCTCTCATACTTTGTGGGTGGCTAGCTATAAACCAAATATGTTAATTTGGAATCTTGGAATAAATGCCTTTAATAAGCCAGCCCACTGAAGTATGGGAGCCTAACAGATTAAAAATTCTTTAGTTTGGTTTAAAAGGGCATCTCTGGCATTAGTGGCTTTAAAAGCTTGGAGCTCTCAGCTTCTTTTACCCTAATATTATAATCAATACACTTACTACATTAAGTGGTACAGAAACACATGCTTCAAGTAGTGCCCAGATTTCTTTCATTGGTGTAAATGGCTGTAAGCTCCAGATATTAGCAAGACAGAAGGAGTAGTTTATGTTAGACTTTTGGTAAAAGGGACAGAATGATGGGAAGAAAAAGCAAATTTAAAACATGATTTCTAAAATTACTAGTTACTGGAGTCTGCAGGAGGGCTATTCTCACAACAAAAGGTAAAAATGATTGTGCCTCACAGGGATGTGATTAGATATTTGTACATCCATGTTCATAGCAGCATTATTCACAACCAAAAGGTGGAAGCAAACCAAGTGTCTGCCAACAGATGAATGGATAAACAAAATGTGGTCTATACACCTAATGGAATATTATTCAGCCTTAAATAGGAAGGAAATGCTGACCATGCTATAACACGGATAAACCTTGAAGACACTATGCTAAATGAAATAAGCCAGTCACAAAAGGACAAGTACTATCCGATTCCTTTTATATGACGTTTTTAGAGTAGTAAAGTTTATAGACAGAAAATAGAATGGTGGTTGCCAGGGGCTGAGGGAAGGGGAGAATGGAGAATTAGTGTTTTAACGGGTTCAGAGTTTTAGTTGGAGAAGATGCAAAAGTCCTGCAGATGGATGGTGGTGATGGTTGCACAACAATGTGAATGTACTTAATGCCACTGAACTCTGCAATTACACATGGTTAAAATGGTAAATTTTATGTTATGCATATTTTACCAAAATAAACAAAAAATGAGTATGTCTTGTTTAAGAAACTCCAACTCAAGCTCCAGATTTTTTCATCTTCTTTGAAACTTCACTGAAAACAGCAACACAAGGAAACAATATGACAAATCCAGAAAGTGGGACATTCTATAAGAAAGAGGGCCTAGTCTCTTCAAAAGTCGATGCCCCTAAAAAAGAAAAAGACAGTGAAGTTATTCTAGATTTAAAGACACTAAAGAGACATAACCAAACACAACACATACATGAGCTATAATTGGTTCCTGGCTGGAAAGACATTTTGGGGGCAACTGAAAAAGTATGGATATAAGAACTCAGTATTAAATAACATTAAAGAACCATTATCAGTTATTTTAGATGTGGTACTGGTACTGGGGTTATGAATGAGAATGTCCTTATTTGGGGGACCTACATGCTGAAGTATTTAGGGATGAAGTGTCATCATGCTTGCAGCTTACTTTCAAATTATTGAGGGGGAAATATATGTTTGTATACGCACAACAGTAAAATAACAGCCCCCCCACAAAAAAACTCCACAGATAACAGCAAATGATAAAATGACAAAGACACAGGTAAAACAATTATCGAATCTAAATGGTGTGTATAACGGTATTCGTTGTGTTCGTTTTGCAACATTTTCATATACTTGATGATTTTTATTATAAAACGTTAAATAGTTGAGTATTCATGAGTTAATAAATATTAAATTGCTAGTCAAAACCACTGTCATCACCAGTTACCGGGTGTTCAGGGTGTACCAGGCACTTTGCTAAACCTTTACACATACTATTTCATTTGATTCTCAAATGTTATGTAAAGAGGGTACCATCATTACTCTCACTTTTACAGATAAGGAAACCGAGATACAAAGATTAAGTAACTTTTCCAAGATTATGCTACACATACTATTTCATTTGATTCTCAAATGTTATGTAAAGAGGGTACCATCATTACTCTCAGTTTTACAGATAAGGAAACCGAGATACAAAGATTAAGTAACTTTTCCAAGATTATGCGGCTAGTGCATGACAGAGCCAGGATTCACACACAGACAGTCAGGTTGTAGACAGGGTTACCTCTTCAGAACTGAAAGCACTGAAGAAAATTTTAGACATTGATGCAAGCCCATGATGGAGATGTGTTGGGAGCCCTCAACTCATGGCCATTAAGGGAGTATCTCAACCATCTAGGAGTAGGGTCTACTTAGGCTGCACAGCCCAAAAGAAATAGCCTCTGTTACCTGTATTCTAGTGCTGAATCTGGGTATTTTGTCCCTCCCAGGGAAGTTCAGAGTGTTTTCCAGCTCCCCTGTAGCCCTAGGCAGGCTGAGAACACATGTAAATAATTTTTTCTACTTTTAGCTCCAGAGACTTACCTGAGGCTCCTGGCTCTTTGGTCCATGCCTGGCTTCTTTAAACAACAACAACTATAGCAGTTAGCATTTACATAACACTTGCTATGTGCCATGCGCTCTTTTAAGTGCCTTAAATATACTAACAAATCCCTGCAATACTCCTATGGTGTAGATATGTTATTATCCCCACTTTAGAGATAAGAAGACTGAGGCACAGAACATACATAAATGCCCAAGGTCACACACCTAGTAAGTGAAGGAGCCTGATTCCAGCCAGAGTCAGTGCTCATAGCTTCTGCCTTGGGTTGAATGTCACCCTAAAACTTAATCCTGACTGTAACTGTTGAGGTGGGAAATCCTATTATGGTAATTGAAAGGTAGTGCCTTGAAGAGGTGGTAAGTTGATGGTTTAATGGTGGTCATGAGCATGGTTCCAAACACCTTAAAAGGCAAGCATATGAGAGTCTCTCTCTCTCTCTCTGCTTCCACCATCTCACAATGTGATACCCTGTGTCACTGAAGCCACCAAGGAAGATGCTCACCAGATGTGTTCCCTGGACTTCGGACTTCCCAGCCTCAGAAACCATAAGCAATAAATTTCATTTTCTTTATAAATCACCCAGTTTCAGGCATTTTGTTATAAGCAACAGAAACAGACTAATATCGCTTCTATTAATCCAAATGAAACCCTAAAGCTGCCTGGTTGGTCGTCCTTAGCTCTCCTGGGGGGACCTTTGTCTCAGTGCTTGCCCCTGACCATAGGAGTTGAATGAAGTCATCTCTGACCCCCATCCCCAGTGGCACTGAAGGAGGCTGGCAGTAGTGTCCTCAGTGCCTCTGCCAGATATATCAGCCTGTGTTCCAATACCCTGCTTCCTCTAAACTTGACCTTTGGGTGTTTGCTTCTTACAAAACAGTAATAACTCCTAGATGGTTTGCTATCAAAGGTAATAACCCCACCTTGCTGCCTGCCCAGGATGTGGTGCCCAGCCCCAACAAACCACAGGAAACTTAACACTTATCTTCAACTGAAAGAGGAGAAGGCTTCCTGGTCAACCTCATTTGATAGAGCCAACCACAAAGCCAGCGATTGGACACGACTAAAAAGTGGGGAAGAATTAAGCCTCCCCCAATTCCTCGCCCACAGTCTCCTGTCTGCCAGCTCAGGAAGTGTCAGATAAACCTATTCCAAGTAAAGTGTTAACCATACTTCCTCACCTTCCCAAGGGGACATCCTAATATGGGATCCCTTAGAGATAGCAATGTCTCACCCAAAGGAGTGACTCTGGTGACAGAATGATAATCAAATGATGATAATCAAATGAGGCTTATTTTTCTTTCTGCTGTGGGGGGAGGGGAGGGAAAAAATTCTGTTCTTCTTCACTGGCCTCCCAGCCCCCCAATAGCCAAGGCTTTTGTGTTCAGTGGTCTTAGTTCCTCATTTTGTCTTGTGGGGAGGAGGGAATGGTGACAGCAGATAGCTAATAGCTGCTGTATAATTCAGGGGTCAAACCCAAGAAGGAATTAAGCTGGAGGTGCCCCAGAGAATGAAGCGGGTGGAGAGAAGCTGGGACTTCCTGAGTGACAGAGTTGGATTCTACAAGTCTGGGAGGACATTAAAAGCAAGGCATCCTCAGATAGTGGAGGCTTGGGCCTTTTCTATGCAGGGCTATAGAGGTTGCAGGTGTCTGGGAAAGCAGTTGCTGCCTGGCAGACAGGCTTCTAGATTGTCTTTGCAGAAGCTCTTAGGAGCAGCAATCTAGTCAAAAGGCCAGGAAGAGACGAGAATGCTCTAAGCTGTTTACATGGCTATATATGTGAAAATGAGAAAATACTAATTATCCAGGGCTGGCCTGTGGCTCACTCGGGAGAGTGTGGTGCTGATAACACCAAGGCCACGGGTTTGGATCCCATATAGGGATGGCCAGTTAGCTCACTTGGGAGAGCGTGGTGCTGACAACACCAAGTCAAGGGTTAAGATCCCCTTACTGGTCATCTTTTAAATAGACAGACAGACAGACAGACAGACAGACAGACAGATAGATAGATAGATAGATAGATAGATAGAAAAAATAAAAATAGAAAAGAAAATACTAATTATCTGTAACAAAGAATGGGGGCTGCTGACCTAAATAATGGGGGAAAAGCCTAAAGTTTACTCAAAACTCCTTCCACTCCCACCATCACTATCCCCCAAACTTGGCACAGGACTAATGCTTCAAGGACAACCTCTAACTACATAATCTCTAACCATATAACCTTGAAAACATAGACTAGAGCCCCTGTGGCAGACCCTGAAGGCATAGGCTCTATGAAGGAAAACCTTATAGTCCAATAGCTGCATCACACATAACAAAAGAAACAATATTAATAATGGTGGCTATTTTATATCCTAACTCAGACCCTGCCCCATTTTTCTGTTAACAAGTAGGCCCCTGCATTCTAGTATGGGAATTCCCAATGTAGGGAATTTATAATTTAAATAATAATTAATATCAGGGATCCCACTAGCCAAGCCAAGGTGGGACTCAGAGCATGATTTTCACTTGATTGGGAAAAATAAAGAGATGTGCATTTCCTTGCTCCTTGGCAAAGTGGAATGAATTCATACCTGTTATTTAGACATCAGTGGGAGAGTGGAGGTAGGGGACGGAAGTAGAGTGATCCTCAAATCACCAGGCAGCTAAAGAAGCTGCCAGGCTCTGCCCTCCTGCATTTTTTAGTTGGCAAAAGACAAATTAGCCCAGAGCCTCCTGAGCCAGAGTTTGCAATGTAGAGTCTGCAAGAACGTTTGCTTGGGAAGACGCACTGTTCCTTATCTCAGCAGGTGTAATTCCATCACATGATGGTCTTGGATCTGCTTTTCCCTGCTCCAGCCCAAGCTCACCAATTCAGAAAACAATAGCTGAGAAATAAATAGTCTTCTCTGCATCAGCCCAGAAAACACTAGGGGTCCCTTTACATAAAATATAATGAGCACTTCCTGACTCCTGGGCCTCTCTCCCTGGCCCTGAGACCTACAAGCCAGAACTTCCTCTTTGCAGGCTACTCACAGGCCTCCACCAAGAAGCCAGGGTGGGCCCTGTGGCCAGCCCTGCCCTGTCTCAAGCTTTATAGGTTGCCAGCAGACCAGTCTAAAAAAAGACTAGAGTCTCTGTGGGGACATAACCACAGAGCTAAGTGCTGTACTGCCTTGGAAACTTCCAGTACAACCTTGGCATCTCTAGCCCAGAGAGTTATTTCTACTGCAGTTTAAGTTTACCTTGGACAGGTAACTTTCACTTTCTGGAAACTGCTGACAAGGAAACCAACAGGAGGGGCATTCCCAGCCCAAACCTGGAATGCTCAGTCATTCAGCCCAGGAGCAGAGACAAGCTAGGCCATATGTCACTACCGGCTGCCCTGTGCCCACTCATACCCAAGAGACTTGTAGGGCCCTGTGAAGCCAGGTCAGGGTCTGACCTTCATCTTTCAGGCTATAGTTGTTCCCTCTGGATGTTTGTTCGAGGACTAAGCTGGCTTGGGAGGTTCTGGAGATTCTGAGCAGCCCTGAGAGGATCAAGAGAACAGATAGCGCGGTTGAGTTCCAGGGAATCCTTGGGAGTAGAGTCAGACCTTCGTGGTGACCTTAATGTTTTGCCTGCTCCAAGGGCTTAAAAGGGTTAAAAGGGTTGTTCATTCAATAAACTCTTATTGAACATTGTAGTCGCAAAAGAAGTTTTAAAACTGAATACCCTTACTAATCAATTTTCATTTGTCTTTTCTCTCCCCATCCTCGTCCACATATATACATTGTGCATATATACACTGTGTAGAGTTATTTTCACAACATAAACTTCACTTTTATAACAAGATCACTGCTACTGCTCAACCTCCCAGTTTTTATGTACCTCAAGGGTTCTAAAAGTTGAAGGAGCATCATCTGGATTGCTGGTTTAAAGTTTAGATTTCTGGGCCGGCCCGTGGCTCACTCGGGAGAGTGCGGTGCTGATAACACCAAGGCCC
>NW_007732380.1:46323-47237 GCF_000696425.1 Galeopterus variegatus | reverse complement strand
AATAAAAATAAAAAAGTAAAGTTCAGATTTTTGGGCTCCTTCTGGAAAGAGATTTGATTCAATCGGTCTGGGAGTAGAGGATAGGATTCCACCCCTTTCCTCACCCATGCAAGACCATAACACTTACTGATGTTATGTTATATAAGCACGATTGCAGAAAAGGAAATTGCTTTATTGTTTTCTTCAGTACTTGTTAAGAGATACAGTGGACACTCCAGTTCCTTAGCTGTCTCTGATGGATATTGGATTCTCTCCATTTGCCCCACGTGATCCTCTCTCCACCCTTCTCCACCCTGTTCTCTGCCCGGTGGCTGAGTCACGAGGACTGCTTCAAGGGCACCCTTTGCCCTCCAGCCTCTAGAGGGGTTGGCCAGTGAGGTCAGCACATTTATTTCCCTGGTTGCTTCCTGCCAGGTGGCCCTCTCCATCAGCTTTCTTTCTTTGTTCCCTGAACTGGTTCCACCCACTTGCTCTTTCAGACAATGGCTCCTGCACCTACCAGCCCAAAGTGGTGCATGGTCCCTTTTGCTTCATCTAAGCCCAGCCCACGCTTTGTAAACAGTGCCTTCCTTACACTCTCCTCAAATGACTCAATGTAAGGCTCTCTATTTGTTGGCAGGACCATAACTGATGTTGCCTTTAGAAAATTTTGCTCTTATTACTATATCTAAGTTAAAATGAGGGGGAATTTACTTAATTTTGCTCTCTTCTAACTTTCTGCAAGTAGGATTTTGCTGTCCTTTAGTAGTATTGCTAAAGTAGTTTTTAAAATTTTTGAATATATAAAATAAATTTTTGCTTGTTCAAAGCAAGATTCTTACTAGAATTACTTTCAAGGAATAATTTTGGATGACTAGTTTTTATTTTATTTTATTTTTTTTAAAAGATGACCGGTAAGGGGATCTTAACCCTTG
>NW_007732380.1:44302-45799 GCF_000696425.1 Galeopterus variegatus | reverse complement strand
CCCGTGGCCTTGGTGTTATCAGCACCGCACTCTCCCGAGTGAGCCACAGGCCGGCCCGGGGTGACTAGTTTTTAAAGGCTTATAAATTCTGCCGTCTGAGAAAGCCCTGCAAGTGGTTTCAATGCAGCTATGGTTTAAGGAGCACTGCTCAAGCAGCCTCTTGAAACTCCTCACAAGGCAGCCATCCTGGGGGCTGGTCAATTAGCACAGTTGTTAGAGCACAGGCTCATAACACCAAGGTCAAGGGTTTGGGTCCCCGTGCTGGCCAGCTACCTGAGTCCTAAGACATTAGTATCCCCTTCCCTCCATTAAAGCCCACATCAGTGAGTCTGAGATAAAGCAATCTTATGTAAAAGAACAGCCTGATGTCTGGATTTTGGAGGGTCTGTCTTTAAAACCTGGTTTTGAAGTCCGGGAACATGGCGCATGGGATTTTTTGTTTGTTTGTTTGTTTAGTTTTATACTCAAGGCTTTTCCTAGAATACACATTCCTCCATATTTCCTATTTTAAAAATTGCCTACTTGTCTCTTAAGCTAGCAACGCTCCTCTGTGAAGCTCTTGATCCTTTCACATCTGGAATGAGACTATCACAAGCTATCTGCTTGGCAGATGGAGCTGTGCTGAACAGAAGAAGCCTCATTCTGGATTCAGTCCTGCATCTTCTCTCCCAGTGTGAGCACCTGACTCAACCTCAAAAGTGTAGAGATAATTTTGGGACTTCATCCTGCCCGAGTCCACCTCCCCCCACTTCCCGTTCTACTCACTTATCCTTTCTCCTGGTCTAAATGGATTGTTCACTTTATTTGATGCCTTTAAAGATATTTAATAGGAGATTGATTATACACACTGTATCTTCCTTATTGTCCTGAGCTGATCCTTAGAAGCTGTTGCTAAGTACTAGTAACTGCCAAGCTGTGTTCCTGTGGTCCACTCCCACCCGCTAGAAGGGCCTTACATGGATTAGACTGGGACAAGTTCCAGCATACAGGAACCATAGGAAAATCTGGAACAGAAGCAAAAAGTGACCTCAGGAATCAAGTCTCCTTTACCTTGGTGTGTGTCCTGCTCTCCTCAACAGCTTCAGACTGGCCATTTCTTGAGCATTTACCTTGGACTTGCATTTGAGTTTCTGACCCTTGTCTGTATGATATCATCTTACACCATCTCTGAATGCTTGAGGCTCCCACTGTTGGTTCTCAGGCTGCTCCGGCTGTGTCTTGTAGGCTTCTCCAGTGACTTCTGAGCAGTCAGCTGCTCCCTTGCTAACTCTAGCCTGGCTCTGACCCTTTTTCTGATGAACAGAGGTCCCGTTTGACTGTCAGATACATACAGTGTAATGAACAACCCAAACTACTTTCTTCCCAGTAAGCAGTAGTAGTCATCATCAAAAGCTTTGAGACAGTTGATGAGATAATCAGAGCTTTATTTGGGGAATTTTTTTTTTTTTAATCTCATCATAGTGAAATACAGACTTGCTCCTAAGATCTGGGGGGCCC
>NW_007732380.1:37551-43338 GCF_000696425.1 Galeopterus variegatus | reverse complement strand
ACCTGTGGCCTTGGTGTTATCAGCACCGCACTCTCCCGAGTGAGCCACGGGCCGGCCCGAACTGTTAAATTAAATATTTCCATCCCCCTATACTGACAAATATATCTTCATAACAACCTGGAAAGCAAGATTCAAATATAGATTTCTTGAACTTCTCAGAGTCCTATGCTAGAACATGGTGGAAAGGAGAGAGCTGGTCCCTGACCCACTCCCAACTTCTCTTCTTAGCCCAGGCTGTCTCACATGACAAGGGCCTTGAGTACCTTTATATGGACATGTCCAAACAATATCCATATTCCCACGCCCACTTCACTGTACCCTACTGAACAAAGAACTAACCTTGGGCTATTTAGAAGTAAATACAATGGTGGGGAGAGTGTAACTATAGAGAAAGCTGGCCCAGGCTCAGGAAGTAGGCTCTAGAAGGGGAACATGGCTCTGGGTGGGAACATCCCATAGACCTTGTGGATTTCTTACACCTTGAGAGGTATGGCAAAAGTGGGCCAGAGTGAGGCCCTAAAACATGGGACTCAGGGCAGAGGGCATAACTGATGAAATAAGATAGCTTGGATGGAAGATGCAAGTATAGTAGAGAAATCACTAAGGAGGTCATGAAGGCCTCAGATAAGATGGTTGCCCAAGAAAGGAGAGGAGAGGTGAGGTAAGGAGATCTTCAGGGAGCAGAATGTGAGCAGACATGTAGAAAGCAGAAACCAGTGCCTGCAAACTCTGCCTAGCTTCCTGGGAGCCTCCTGGACCCTGGGTTGGTTACCATTACTTGAAAAAAATAAAGTCTAGACAAAATACTACTTTGTTGGTGCCAAAGGAAACCAAAGTTTTCTCAGAGAGAGGGAGAGTAGAGAAAGAAAAGAGCTAAAGACAGAGGCCTGGGGAAGACATAAATGTAGGATGCAGAAAAAGGAAAAAAGAGCCAGAGAAAGAGTTGTCACAGAAGTAGGGGGAGAGCTAGCTCACTAGGGTGAGCATTTAGGAAAGAGGAGCTAGTCCATTGGAAACTGAGGCCTGAGAAAAGGACACCGGATGTAGCAACTAAAAGGTAACTGGTGACCTTCAAGAAAGCACAACTAGAGACAAATGTTAGCAAATGACACACGCGGCTGTGCTGGGGAGATTGAGCTGCAGCTGTTCACACGTGGCTGAGGGCGTTCTCCTTTCCTGTATTGGCAGTGGGAACGCCTGCCCCTGCCTGTCTCACCACTTCCTCCTGCTGTGCATGATGGTGAACCCTCAGGGACCTGGCACCCTCCGGGCCAAGGCAGGTTCAAAGTGTGTTAAAGAACAGGGAATGAGGTGCCACGATCCTGAACGCGATTCCTTAAGGACGGATTCACTGGGAAAAACCAAACCAACAAACAAACGAACAAAGAACCACCAGGTTCCTGGGGATGCTGGTCTTCATCTGAAACCTTACAATTAATTCCCTCTTCCTCTTATTTTGCATTGCTGGGGTAGTTAAGGACAAACTCAGAGCCACTGTTCCGGCTGCTGGCTCTGGCAAACCAGCTTCCTCATCTTGTCTCACGGTGTGTGCGTGCATGTGTGTGTGTGTGCGAGCGTGCGTGTGTGTGTGTGTGTGTGTGTGTGTGTGTGTGTTTGGGGATGGAGGAGAAGGATCCCTATGAGTCTTTCTCCCAAGTGTCAGCTCTTCAAGGGTAACAACAAACAAGTAAAAATAACTTTTTATTTAAGGAAGCCCATCTATGGCTCCCTGTTAGTAGCTCTGACAACAGGAGGATGCAGGCTGTGAAGCCTGAAGAGTGTTTTCAAGCAGGGCAGTCTGTTTCTAGCTGGAGAAAATCAGCAGCAGGACAGCCTCTGCCCAACTTCTCCCCTGTGACAGCTGCTTGGAGAGAGTCACAGAAGAGACACTTTTGGAAGTGTGAGGTGTGACCTTCACGACAGACCAGCCACTCTGACTGGCTTCTCCCCTGAGTCCCCACCCCACCCCACCTGACCTCACCCCACCACACCCCTCAACCACAGTTTCCAATCTGAGTGATCTCCAGGCTGGGTGAACCCCACTGTGCCCCCTGCAAGGAGTGAAAGGGAGGACAGAGTCCACTGGCTGGTCCTTCCTGCAAAGTTTACAAAAAGGGACTATCATCAACAACTTCTCCCCAACCCTGACTCAGCAGTGTGCGCTGTCAGCACCTCCAGACACCCCTGAGAGTGCACTCCCCAGAGAAATAAAAATGACCTGCTCATTGGAAAAATGGGAGAGCCCTGACCTTTTCCCATTGATTTCTCCCTTTTTTTGATTCAAATACCTCCAGCCCCTGTGTGTTAGGGACCCTTTTCAACTTTCTCTACATAGCCATTCCCTGTGGTCCTTCCTCCCTCCTCAGGGGACAGCATTTTTTTTAACCTACAGATGAAGTTTGCTTTTCTCCTCTGAGGATCTAAAGGGAGTTTACTACACAACATAATATTTTCACGTTTTACTCGATCCTCTTAATTGCCTTGTGGAACAGGTATTATTGCTATCTCCATTCCACAAGAGAGAAACAGATGTTCTGAAAGGTCCAGTGACTTGGCCAAGGCTGCTGTGTTCAAAAGTCCTGTAGCTGAGGATTGAATTTCTGCCTTCTGACTCTAAAGTCTGTGCCAGGGTAACAAATCCAAGGCAGGGGACTGGCCAGGGCAGGAATGTGGTATGGAAGGCAGGATCTCAAGTCCCTGTCTTTCCCTCTTCCTAGGGAGCCCAGAACATTAGGAGTAGAAAAACATAATACCAAGAGAAAGAAAAAAGAAAATACAGTATACTGGCTCTTAGAGCACTAGCTTTAAATTTTTTTGACTGTGGCCCATACTAAAAAACACATTTTATATCTTGACCCAGTATATCACACAAATATATAATATATATATATATATATATATATATATATATACACCCAAATACATATATATGTAACTGGGCCAAAAGTTTTACATCAAGAGTGATGTACTCTGACATATTTTGTTCTATTTCATTGCATTCATTTTTTCTTTCAATGATGGTTTTGAGCCACAAAATTGATTTAATTAATTGACCCACAATTGAAAAATGCTGCCTTAAAGCATGCACTCCACATTGAGATGAATTCTCATACTAGTTTTGTATAAAAGTGCCAAGTGGTACAGTGCCCAACACATAGTATGTGTTCAGGAAATATTGTTGAGCTTCCGGGCTTTAAAGGAACCAATAATCCACAAGTTTAACAATTTGTTCTGGAAACTCTCCAGTTTGCTTTATGTGAAAAAGCTCATCCTAATTCCATATCCCAACAAATAAATCACTCACACAGAGAAAACTATAATCCGATCTCTGTTGTGATCTAGATTTGAAATTCTAAAGTAAAATACTAGTAAATAGATTTCATTTAGCAAGCATGAGTTACATGTCTGCTTTGCACTGTGCACCATCCTAGGGGCTAGAGAAACAGAAACAAATGAGTCCCAGTCCCTGCCATCAAGGAGCAGGGGTGTGGTGGGAGGCTGGAAGTGAAGCCAGAATTCCAATGCAGCGTGGAGAGGGTTGCACAGGCTATAGAGGGGAGTTATCTAACCAGCCTAGAGGAAATACAGATGGTTTCCTTGGAGCTACTCCATGCCTACACTTAAAATAATAGTAGTTAGATGGGAGAAGAAATGGAGGAGAGCTATTTCAGGCAAAGGGCATAGCATGTGCAAAGCTGTGGCAGTCACAGTTGATTGTCTACCCTTCAACAATCCCCATGTTCCTTTCTGGCAGTGCCCCAATTATTTTTGGAGTTGTGTGGAAAGGGAGTGTCTACTACTCCTCTGTATAATTTAGGGGGAAATCCTGATCAACATGAGCCTACCATGATGGTCCCACAATGCCTGCCAGTCATTGGTGTAGGAATGGGCATATGTCCCAAGTCTGGCCAATGAGATTTGAGGGAAGATCTCCTGGGAGCAGGCTTTGGAAAAGTTTTCCTTGTTCTGAAAAAGAAATTTGTGGTGAGAAACAAGTCTCTTTTCTTCTACTGGATACTTTATTGTGTCAATGAGATATCTGGCTGTGATGCAGCCACCTTGTGACCATGAGGTAATCTAGTTGGAGCATGACAAATCAGAAAGATGAAAAGACCAGGGACCTCAATGACTCTGGTAAGTAGCTGAATTAATCAACCTCAGAGCTTCACTATCCTAAAACATAATGTCTATAAGCTAACAGATTTTTCTTATAAAAGTTTGCCAAGTCAGGGTTTTGTTATTTTCAGTCAAAAATGAACCTAAACTGGGGCTGGGCAATTAGCTCACTTGGGAAAGTGTGGTGCTGATAATGCCAAGGTCAAGGATTCAGGATCCCCATACTGTCCATACTGGCCAGCTGCAAAAAAAAAAAAAAAAGACCTAAACTGATGCAAAAGCTATGGAGATAGAAAAGGCATGTTCTGGGTTCTGTAAGGAAGAAATTGGGATGTAAAAGCCAAATCAGACTATGCTACAAACTTTAGCTTCAAGACGGGATACAAATGACAGTTAAACATGTGAAAAACTCAACCTCACTCAAAGATAAATGCACTTTAAAACTATAATAAGAGGCCATTTTTTACCTCCAGATTGACAAAGATCAAAAACTTGATAATATCCAATATTGCCAAGAGGAAACCAGCATGACTATTTGCTACTGATGGGATTATAAATGGCATAAGTCTATGAAAGGCAATTTGGCAATAACTTTCAAAACTAAAAATGCACTTAACACAACAACTTCACTTTTAAGTATTTATCCTACTTCACGTATGCAAAAGGACATGTACGAAGGTGCTAGTGACAGCACTGTTTGTAAAAGCAGATTGCTAAAAACTGCCCAATTGTCTATCAGTAAGAAACCGATAAATTGTCCCATTCGTACTGAATTATATGAAGCCATTGAAAAGAATGAAACAATTCTACATGTAATGATATAATAGCAAGAAAATGGTATGCTACTATTTGGGGGGCAGGGCCAGGGGAAAGGATATTTGAAGTGCATAAACCACATCTGGAATGACAGACATGAAACTGATAACATCAGCTGCCCCAAGGAGGGGAATCAACTGAATGGAGGTCAGGGGAGGAAGGGAGACTGACTTTCACTGTCTACTTCTTTGTACTTTCTGAATTTTGTGCCATGTGCATATATTAGTTATTCAAAATTATTCATTAGTAGAGGGAGAAGTTAATCCTAAAACTAAAAGAATACCTTAATTGAGAATATCACAAGATATTAAGCTTAAAAATCATTTGATTTTTTCCATAAATGCAAAAGTATTTAATATACAATATTCATTCATTTAAAAATGTTAACAGAGATAGAAAGTGTCTTCTTAATATCACAAAGAGTACCTAATATCAGACATCATGTTGAGGGGTGATTTTCTAGAAGCCGTTGTCAATTCTTTCTTTCTTTCTTTTTTTTTTTTTTTTTCCTTTTTTGTCTTTTTTTTCGTGTCCGGCAACGGGATCGCAACCCTCGGTGTTGCGCCCGCACCTCGCTCAGCCAGTGAGCGGGAACCGGTCTGTATGTGGGATCCGAACCCTCCGTGGGAGCGCTGCCGCGCTCCCAAGCGGCACACTGTAGCAGTGCGCCACCGGGCCGGCCCTCTTTCTTTCTTTTTTAATGGTGGCTGGCCAGTACGGGGATCGGAACCCTTGACTTTGGTGCTATAACACTGCACTCTAACCAGCTGAGCTAACTGGCCAGCCCTGTTGTCAGCTCTTAAAAATCACAATAAGTTGCCTCCCAAGAAACTGGAAATAAAGTTGACCTGAAAA
>NW_007732380.1:36621-37427 GCF_000696425.1 Galeopterus variegatus | reverse complement strand
GTGCGCCACCGGGCCGGCCCTCTTTCTTTCTTTTTTAATGGTGGCTGGCCAGTACGGGGATCGGAACCCTTGACTTTGGTGCTATAACACTGCACTCTAACCAGCTGAGCTAACTGGCCAGCCCTGTTGTCAGCTCTTAAAAATCACAATAAGTTGCCTCCCAAGAAACTGGAAATAAAGTTGACCTGAAAATTCAATTAGTAAGACCCCCACACCAGAAATATAATTAGCTATATATACTGAGATAAATCTAGAGATTGTAACTTGAGACTAAAGAGATTAAGAAGAAGCAGTGTTCCAGTCCCGGTGCTCCAGGAGTAAGTTCAGGCAGGCAGGAGAAGAACGCAACAGTAGTGTAGTAAACAGAAACTTGACCCATTGTTGGAAGAAGACCTAGTGAGTATGAGAGGATTAGTCAGGAAGGCAAACACACCAGTGCCCCCTAAACACAGTGAAGGGGGAGAAATCTCTTTGCTAAACGGACTCCATGTACACTTCCAGTCTTAGAAAGCCAGGATCAGCCTTAGCTAAGATCAGCTCACTCTTTGTTCTGATTTCATGCTTCCTAAGCATCTCCTGATAATCTGGCTGCCTCTGAGGTCTATCTAAGGAAAGAAAATTTGACGGTCAGGCTGACTTAAGCATTCTGATCCCGTTGAAGATTGTATTTTAATTGTAAACTGCTAAACGAAAAAAGTCCCATTCCAGCTCCAGAGCATCTCCCCCAATCCCTGCCACTACCTCTCACCCTAGAATCAGCTAAGGTCCCAGCTGCACCTGCATTGCAGGCTAGCTTGTTACAGGTG
>NW_007732380.1:33989-36071 GCF_000696425.1 Galeopterus variegatus | reverse complement strand
TAAAAATCCCAGTAGGATGTTTTTAAACACATGACAAAAGAAAGGAGGGAAAGGAAAATTCCAAACAGACAAGAAAGAAAATGCGTTGGGGAGGGGAGTGAAGGAGGAATAGTAAGGGTGAACAAAAGTAAAACCTATAAAGATCTATCAAAAGCAAAAACCTATAACAACAGCAGTAAAATATTGAAGTCTATCAAAAGAAAAAACCGGGCTGGCTGGTTACTCAGTTGGTTAGAGCGTGATGTTGTAACATCAGGGTCAAGAGTTCAGATCCCCATACCGGCCAGCCACAAAAAAAAGCAAACAAAAAAACCAGTTCAGGGACCGGCCCGTGGCTCACTTGGGAGAGTGTGGTGCTGATAACACCAAGGCCACAGGTTCAGATCCCTATATAGGGATGGCCGGTTGGCTCACTTGGGACAGCGTGGTGCTGACAACACCAAGTCAAGGGTTAAGATCCCCTTACCTGACATCTTTAAAAAGAAAGAAAAGTAAAGTAAAGAAACCTATATAACACAGTAACAATAAAACATTAAAGTCTTGATGCAAGAATAGGCAGATTTCTGGAATAGAGAGATCAGAAATATATCTTAATTTCCATAAGAATTTTAGTGTATGATGAAGATATCACAATATAATGAGATAAAGATTTTTCAATAAATGGTGGAGAGATAACTAATCAACAATTTGGAAGGGAAGGGAAGAATTTAGACCCACACCTTATACTCCACATTAAAATTAATTCCATTTGATTTGAAGACTTAAGGACATTTAAAACTATGAAATCCAGAAGAAAACAGATTGGGATATTAACACACTAGTTGGAAGGTGACTCTACGTTTAGAAGCAATAGTTTTTCTTCAGAAAAAAGATACAAGTACTTGACTACATAATTTTTTTTTTTTTTTAAAGATGACTGGTAAGGGGATCTTAACCCTTGACTTGGTGTTGTCAGCACCACGCTCACCCAGTGAGCTAACCGGCCATCCCTATATAGGGATCCGAACCTGTGGCCTTGGTGTTATCAGCACCACACTCTCCCAAGTGAGCCACAGGCTGGCCCTCATAAAAATTTTTAAAAAGAAATTTTATATGAAAAATGTCACAAAAATTAAGGACAAGTGACATACTAGAAGATATATTTACAACAAATATGACCAAAAAAGATTAATTTCATTATTATCTCAAGAACTCACACAAGGTGATAAGAATCTCATTAAGATTTCAGCAGTTAACAAAGACTACTAACAAAACAATTCACAAAAGAACAAATATTAATAAATACATTAAAAATATTCGATTTTACTAGTTATCAAAGAGAAGCAGACTAAAAGATGCACGGAATTTCACTAAATCAAATAACTAAATTAACTTTATTAAAATAAAATAACTCTTTTACTAAATTACCCTCCCCCCCAAAAAATTTAAATGCAGTTTCCCAAACCTGGAGCCAGTAATACTGGCACATGTATTCATTGTGGGTAGTATCATAAATTGATGTAACTGATCAGGAAACTAAGAGTTCTAAAAACGTTCATGCCCGAATAAATCTCTTTAGAGAATGAATCCAGAACAGAGAAGCAGAAGCACGAAGCCATTGCCAAACCCACAGTTTCATCCTGACATGCCTTCCCTGAATTAGGGCTTCCAGGACCATATTTCTATGCCTGTGCTGCCCTATACAGTAGCCACTAGCCATATACACCCATCTTTCCTCCACAAGGTAACAAATTCCATAAGAGGGACACTGTCTACCTTGTTAACTACAGTATTCCAGATCTCAGAACAGTGACTGGTACATAATAGCGGATCAACAAAGATTTATTGAATGAGTTTATGAACAAATGTCAAATTATTCTACCAATCTTCCCCAAATATGTGTTGAGCTTTCTTGTATCTAAGAAAGTCTTGCTTCAAAAGTGTTTGCTTTTGCTGTGTCTTCCCACTTAGAGTCTTTGTTGCTCATCCAAAATGATATACTTTCCCCTTCAAGTACAAACTACCCAAACCAAAAGCATTTCATGATAAAGAAATCAGTTTTTAATCACACATAAGAAAAAGTCCAGGAATGGTGCAGTTCCA
>NW_007732380.1:31345-33029 GCF_000696425.1 Galeopterus variegatus | reverse complement strand
CATGTATATTGTTACAAATTGTACTTATTCTTTATACCCCTTGTCCAATCTCTCCTTATCCCTCTCTCCCTCCCACCTCGCTCCACTGATAACCCTAGATTTCTTCTCTCTCTCTGAAAGAGTAATGGTTACTCTGTTGATTTGTTGCCTAGATGATCTGTCCAATGCTGAAAAGTGTATTCAGGTCCCCAGATATTATCATAGAGCAGATGCTTCTTCTGTCACTCTGGAATGGGCTTTGTGGAGAGAGACATCCTCTTCTTTTCTTTGGTCTCTGCTGGTGACTCTCCTTGTGTCAATGCACTCCAGTGACTGGCAGACCATCTGCATGGTGGATGTGATGTCTAGCCACTTTCATGGCAGCCATGGTTATTGTGGTGGCTACGGTGGTCACCCACATGGAGGTGACGTTTTGGGCATGCTCCTTGGAGCTGGTGGTGTGCCTGGTTGTGAGGGGGGTCTGGTCCCCAGATCCGTGCCCCAGGCCCTGAGGCACTGGCAGTGTGCCAGGATGTGGGGGGGTGTCTGGTCCCTGGCTCAATGCCCTGGGCCTCTGGGTGCGGCCCCGAGGGCTGGCGGTGTGCCTAGTTGTAGGCTAGGCTACATGCCCATTTCTAAACCAGCCCATTTCCAAACCAATTGCCGGCAAGAGCACAGAATTTTCATGATTAGCCTAATGAATCAAAATGCACCTTCCTTGGTCCAGGTGAGTTCCCCATCTCAGGTCCCCTGGGGTAGAAGCTGCTAAAACTTGACAAAGGAGTGTGATTGGGATAGGGGAAGAAAAAATGATCTCAGAGGAAGCCACTGAGAGTTTTTACACACCACAAAACCCTACTGGTTTTTCAAAGTGCAGCTCAAATCTTTGGTCTTTTATTAATTTTTCTCTGATTATCTTAACCAGAAGTAGCCACTGCCTCCTACAAATTTAAAACCTTGAGTTCAAGCCAAAAACTTTGGAGTCATTCCTAATTTCTCTTTTTATACCATAAATCATAACCCTGTATCTTATCTCTCTTATCTACTCTACGTTCAAAATGTATCCAGAATCCAATCTCTTCTCACCACCCTGAATCCCATCACTCTGGTCTAAGCCACCATTATTTCACTCTGGCTCATTTCAGTAGCCTCCTCAGTGGCCTCGGGCTTCTCTCCCTGCACCCCTAAAGTCTGTCCTTATACAAGTAAGTGATCCTCTGAAGATGTAAGTCCAATCATGTCACTGTTCTGCTCAAAACCCTCCAATGGCTTCAGAATAAAACCCAAATTTTAGGCTGGCCCGTGGCCCACTCGGGAGACTGTGGTGCTGATAACACCAAGGCCACAGATTCGGATCTCATATAGGGATGGCCGGTTAGCTCAGTGGGTGAGCGTGGTGCTGACAACACCAAGTCAAGGGTTAAGATCCCCTTACCGGTCATCTAAAAAAAAAATTAAAAAAAAATAAAACCCAAATTTCTTACCACCACCTGCAGGATACTCCCTGATCCACCCTGTCACCTCTCTGACCTCATCTCCTGCCCACACCCTCTTGCTCATGATCTTCCCGTCACACTGGCCTGCCTGTCCTTAGAACACACCAAGCACACTCCTTCCTCAGGGCCTTCGCTCTTGCTGTTCACCTTGCTGGAAAATTCTTCCAGATACTTAGATGACTCACCCACTCTCTTCAGGTTTTGACTCA
>NW_007732380.1:29258-31258 GCF_000696425.1 Galeopterus variegatus | reverse complement strand
TCCCATCACTCTGGTCTAAGCCACCATTATTTCACTCTGGCTCATTTCAGTAGCCTCCTCAGTGGCCTCGGGCTTCTCTCCCTGCACCCCTAAAGTCTGTCCTTATACAAGTAAGTGATCCTCTGAAGATGTAAGTCCAATCATGTCACTGTTCTGCTCAAAACCCTCCAATGGCTTCAGAATAAAACCCAAATTTTAGGCTGGCCCGTGGCCCACTCGGGAGACTGTGGTGCTGATAACACCAAGGCCACAGATTCGGATCTCATATAGGGATGGCCGGTTAGCTCAGTGGGTGAGCGTGGTGCTGACAACACCAAGTCAAGGGTTAAGATCCCCTTACCGGTCATCTAAAAAAAAAATTAAAAAAGCGTGGTGCTGACAACACCAAGTCAAGGGTTAAGATCCCCTTACCGGTCATCTAAAAAAAAAATTAAAAAAAAATAAAACCCAAATTTCTTACCACCACCTGCAGGATACTCCCTGATCCACCCTGTCACCTCTCTGACCTCATCTCCTGCCCACACCCTCTTGCTCATGATCTTCCCGTCACACTGGCCTGCCTGTCCTTAGAACACACCAAGCACACTCCTTCCTCAGGGCCTTCGCTCTTGCTGTTCACCTTGCTGGAAAATTCTTCCAGATACTTAGATGACTCACCCACTCTCTTCAGGTTTTGACTCAAATGTCACCTTGCCTGAGAGCTGTCCCCTGATCTCCTATCTGAAAAACCACCCTTCCTCATCCCTGTCACTCTACCCTCCTTAATCGCATTCATTTTTCTTCTAAGCATGTCGCAACTTGATGTATTATATATTTATTTGTTTACATTCTATCTTGTCTCATTAGAATGTAAGATCCATGGAGTCAGGGATTTTAACTATTTTGATCACTAGTCTAGCCTCAGTGCCTACAACAAAACATAGCCTGTAATGGCTGCTCGATACATATTTTGGTGAATGACAGGGTATTTCTTTAACCTTTGTTATCTGTCTGGTTCGTGTGGCATGGTCTTAAGCTGTTATCTTTGCATGTACACACATCCTGTCTCTTCAACGGTAACACAGGTGTCTTAAACACCAGAACTGGGTCTCAAAGCACCGTGCCTTGTATAAAGAGGGCACTCAGAAGTTTGTTGTTGACATTTGGAGGGACACTACATTAGGGCAATAACAGCTGTCCTCATCTTATCTAACCCACTCCTGGCAGGACTCTGGGAGAAGGACAGGACAGGACAGCACATTTAAGAGACAACGTGGAGTCTGGTAGTCTGCCCCAGAAAAAGGACCAATTTAAGACCTTGAGCAAGAGGAGGGAGAGGAGGCATCTCTCTGATACAGCAAGGAGAATACCAGGGAACCTTTTCTACCCACGATTTCCTCTAGGACCGGTCTTTCTAAGCTTGTTTACAGTAGTTCTTTGCAACTGCATAGGGCCTCACTCTTGTTAATTGGTGGCAAAGGTCACTACTTAACAGATGCTAAACAGAAGCAAAGTCAAGAGTGGTTAAGGTCATGTGGAGTCATTGCTGAAATTTAGGGAGGAAACTCAGACTTACTCCAGTCCCACCCCTTCCCAATCCCAGCCCCCCAGCGCACCACAACCTTGCAAGTAAGCTGCGGAGGTCCCAAGAGGAGCGTCTGAGCCCCAGGAGAGCAGCTCCTGCTGGCGCATGCTCCTGCTTCTGCACGGTTCTCCCACACAAATGCTAGCGGCAAAGCCATTTACCAGACTCAAGGGAATGAGGCCACTTTCAAATGTCGCTAGCATTACACTTGCCAGAGGAGAAAGGGACAAATGAGGAGACTGAAGCTAGAGCTCTAAACAGAAGAAAAAGATATTGTTGCATGTGCGCTAAGCCGAAAAAGCAAATGCCAGGAATAACTGTTGTTACTTTTGAAGCCAAGTCTGCGCAGAGGAGACCAGGTGTAGGGGGAGGCGGGCGCCCAGGCGGCCTGAGGACGCCGCGCGAACGCCCCGGGGGCGGGGCGGGGGGGGGGGGG
>NW_007732380.1:25394-28187 GCF_000696425.1 Galeopterus variegatus | reverse complement strand
ATTCTGATGTGAATTGGCCTGGAGTGTGACTTGGGCATTGTTTAAAGCTCTCCAGATAGTTCTAACGTGCGGCCAAGGTTGAGAACCATTGATCTACTTCTTTTACCTGCGATTCTGATGTGAATTGGCCTGGAGTGTGACTTGGGCATTGTTTAAAGCTCTCCAGATAGTTTTAACGTGCGGCCAAGGTTGAGAACCATTGATCTACTTCTTTTACCTGCCATCACCATTACTTCCCCAGCTTAATTTCAGTTTACCTTCATAACATATCCTATGCATGGTTAGGACCACAGGAGTCCACGGGATCCAAATTAGACATAAGCCTATATTTGGAGAGAAGGCTTTGATAGATTTGGTGAATATTTCTTACTGAGACACAAACTATCAAAATATCTATGTAAATGAAATAATTACTCTTTTGTGTATGTCCAGGAAATAGCACTCCTAAAAGATATTTTGTAAGTCACTGCTAAGAGGCAGCAAAAGTAACAATCTTTAACACTTACCAATCATTTATCATATGCCAAGTTACCCTTCCAAGGGCTTTCATTTTAAATTCATTTAATGCCCACAACACCTCAGTGGTGTTGAAACTATTATCATCCTCTGTTTAACAGATGAGGAAGCCAATGTACTGAGAGGTAAAGTAATTTGTCCAAAAATCACACAATTAATAAGTGAGAGAGCTAGCTCTCAAACTTTGGTGTGCATCTGAATTACCTACAGAGATTATTCAAAATACAAGTGACCAGACTCCATCCCAGACCAATTTGATCAGGATCTCCTGGAGTGGGTTTTTATCAAAATTGGTTTTAACAAACTCCCTGGAGAGTTAGTTGTTGGCCAAGATATGAGACCACTGTCAGGATTTAAAATAGAGACTTTGGAATTGGATTATCCTAGGTTCAATTCTTTCTCTACCACTTATAACTGGAATATTTGAACAAGTTACCCATCCTCTGTCTGAACTTTCATTTCTTTATCTGTAAACCGAATGATTATACAGTACTTAGTTCCTGGGATTGTTCTGGAGATTACACGGGTCTAAGGCACTTAGCATAAAGGCAGAAACAGCAAAACTACAGAAGGACATTTTGAGACATTAACCAGGTCTTCCCTTCTACCATCAACACAATACACTTCACTACAGCCTCCTGCTCTGGGGTCCCAGGCCTGCCCTACCCCAGGGAAAAATGGGGTCATCATAGCTGAAATGCAAAGAAAATGAACATCAGTGCTTAGCTTTTGAGATTCAAATGAGATTACCAAACACAAGACCTAGACTTGGGAGAAGAGGCTTTTTGAGCATTCAGGAACTATTTGGGCCTAAATGGTTATTTTGGATCAAAATGGATCAAAACAGACCAGTCCAAAAGAACTCCTCCCTACTCCTCCTCCATGCTTGGTTACCAGCCCTCAGATACTATAGTAGATTTACCTGGACTGGAGTGTGGTCTGCAAGAATGCCCAGCCCCTGTCATCTCCCTAGGGTGAATTCGTTCCGCGGAGAGGAAACTGGCTGGAGGGTCAAATACCAGATAAGCTTTGAAGAAACCAAGAATAGAAGAGGCTTGTGTCTACTTTCTATCTGGGGAGGGCAGCTGACCCCACAGATGTGCTTATGCCACAGTGATATGGGATCAACAGAGCAGAGATAGTTGTTCAGGTGATAGGGGAAGAGAGCTCTTTTCCTGTGGCCCCAGAGAGAGATGGGAGAGTAGCCAAACTCTCCTTATACCCTGAGAAGGGCTCAGAAGTTAGCTGAGAGGGTGAGCCAGCAGCCCAAAGGAGTCATGCCATAGAGGATCAACCGTGGATGGCTGTACGGGCTGAGCAAGTCAGATGGGCATGCAGCCACTTTGGAGGACACATCCATGCTGGATACCTCTGGATGCCAGTGAGGAGGGGTCCAATATCAAACACAAGATGGGGCAGTTACCCATCTTGGGAGCTACCAACTCAAAGCACATGTTACACACTCCCTGCCCCCCACCATTGAGACTCCATCTCAAGGACAGCAAGGGAGAGAGTGTGAGTGTGAATTAATCTCCATGGTAGTTACTAGATTAATTTTTCTGCATTACACAGAATGGGAGTCTGAGATAAAAATTATATTGTTTTAGGAAATCAAAGACATATTTGCATACATCTGAAACTATCTTATAACCAGGCTACTCAACTTGCTTTAGTACAATTTGAAATTCACCAAACAATGACAGACTTGTTTTTCCAAAGACAGTGGTACAGATAGCAGGCGCAAGGGCTCTGATCTGTGGAAAGAAGTGCCCTGCTGTGTAAATCCACACACTGGTTTTCTGGTTTATAAGTAAGCCTCTGGCGAGCTAATGGAAGCCCCCTAGATAGGGTTGCCAGATTTAACAAATAAAAATACAAGTATCACTCATTGTTTATCTACAAATCATATTTAACTGAGCACCCTGTATATTTCTGTCATCCCTACTAGAGCCTGCCCACTGCCAAGTGGACAGATAAAATGGAAGTCCTGCATCTGCAAGGCTGAGGGCCAGTCCTGGCCCCAAGACCACCTTCACCAGCATAATGCTACCCACAGAGGGTCCACTAAGTAACCAACCCAGGTTTAGGTTAGAGTTAGACTCTCTCCATCTCTCTCCCTCTCTCTCTCTCCCCTTCTCTCTCTTTCATAATAATCTTTATTCATTAAAATCCTCTTCATTTATACACAAAGTAAAAAACTCCCTTATTAAACTTCCCACGGGGCCGGCCCGTGGCTCACTCGGGAGAGTGTGGTGCTGATAACACCAAGGCCGCGGG
>NW_007732380.1:0-25043 GCF_000696425.1 Galeopterus variegatus | reverse complement strand
TCCCTCTCTCTCTCTCCCCTTCTCTCTCTTTCATAATAATCTTTATTCATTAAAATCCTCTTCATTTATACACAAAGTAAAAAACTCCCTTATTAAACTTCCCACGGGGCCGGCCCGTGGCTCACTCGGGAGAGTGTGGTGCTGATAACACCAAGGCCGCGGGTTTGGATCCCATATAGGGATGGCCGGTTGCTCACTTTGGTGAGCGTGGTGCTGACAACACCAATCCAAGGGTTAAGATCCCCTTACCGGTCATCTTTAAAAAAAAAATAATAAACTTCCCAGGACTTTACCACTTGTTAATTCCAAGACCAAATTTACAACTTGGACAATAAATGCATAAAATTGAAAGTGACTTCTTGATGATGTCCAAGGAGGTAATCAACATTATTAATATCTATTACATTGTAAGATTAGTTGTTTCCCTGCAGCAGCTAGTTAAATATTAATTCTTATTAACTTTCAACAAAGAGAGTTTCCGTTCCTTGACCTGAGTTTTATCTTCTCTCTGATTTTTGCTTCAATCACAAATCTAGGCTTAACCATCCATTGCAAGGTGGGATCCCCAGCCTTCAGATCACCTTATGGAAAAATCAGCTAATGGATCTCCACAGGACCACTTTGTTTGTGCCTAGGGAAAATTAAGGCAGGCAGACCACCACAGAAGAAACAGAGAAGTAGGTTTGCTTCTTGATTTAGTGAGCAAGAAAAGATCTCGCTGCTCTTTTTCCAAGCCAGCTCTCCTTCTCAGCACTAACTTATCACAGGATGTCAGTCTCTTCTATTTGACAGTGGCTTTCCTTTGTCTTTTTCTAAAGAGCTTTCTGCCCATAGAGAGGCAATATTGATTCTTTATCCCCATACTAGATGGAGTTAAGTTCATGCTACTTGACTCAAGCCATCATCAAGCTCCTCCGTTCTAGACATAAAGTGCAATTTTTGCTAAGAAACTAAACAGTCTCTTTGGTGAAGTGTGGTTTAGGTCATTCTTCTGAAATTCTGGTTTTTAATTCATTGCTGGCATTTCTGCAGTAGTTTAGGGTGAACATCTGAAATAAATGAGTCATCTCAGTCCTTCTATTTCTTCTATTTCCCATTATTTTCCAACTTAAACATTTCAGAACTAAGGATTAATATATCCTCCCAATGCTGGCAACAGGCAAGTCATTCCATAAAATATATTGGGAAATTAATGGACTTTCATTTTGGGAGAAGTGAGCAAAAGTAGATAATATATATGCCTGTTTATCTACAGACACACAGTATTGAGAGCTGAAGAAAGGTTGAACAGTTCTAAGCCAGAATTGTCGTTAGGTAAAAAAAAAAAAAATACCACCCAACCAGCCAACCACCAGTTTGGTTTTTCTCAAGCTGTCAGCTGGAGCAGAAAAGTAAAATGTTAAGCTGAGGGGTGTTTGGGGGCGCTAAGAAGATGCTAAATTTGTCCCCATGTTCTCCACCAAGTCAACACCCCTTATGTGGCAGTGAGGGCTGCTCTTAAACTATGGACTCCCAGAGGAAGTTGGGAGGAATCCCTGCTCCTGTTGCAGCTAGGGTCTCATGGTTTGGTGAAACAGATGTGGTTGGGAAACCTCAGATTAATCACCTGGGTGGTTTGGGGGACAGAGGCTGCTAGAGGCAATCAGGGGCAAGGGCCAGCAAATCTTTATAAAGGCTCCATCCATGGTGGGCACTTGACAGCATTCACGACGAACTAAATTATCAGCTTCAGTGTTTACTCTTTCCCCTGTCCAAAGCACAAATATTTCCCCCCTAACGATTGCACAAAAACATTATGAGAAGCAGCCAATCTACTTCCGGATAAATGTTGTCGTCATACCATGTAAGATATTTTGATAGCTAACATTGGTAAAGCACCCTACAGTTTGTAAAGTGCTCTCAGGTACATGATTGTATTTGACCCAGTTGCACACAAGCCTTATGAAGATGTGCTATTATTATGAGCCATCAGGAAACAGTGGAGGTACTGAAATTCTCCAGAACTTGTCTCAGTCAGGGAAACCCATCAATATGGGCTCATGAAGAAATATCAGTTTATTTGATAACTGAAAAAAAGCAAATTGCAGAATAATTTGTATAGTGCAAATCCATTTGTGCAAAAAAAACAATGTGTATAGCTCTATATGTAGAGAGATTTATTATTTATCTCCATACACACAAGTATATAGATATATGTATATGTACATACATTCAAATATTTATACATATATAATTTTAGAATAAACATTATTTTTATTTATTTTAAATATATTTATATTATTTTATAATTAAAATATTCTATGACAATTAAGAAAAAATCTAGTTGGTATGATTTCATTTTCTCGCCCTCGCTTAAGGAAGGGAGGTGGTTTTTATGTTGTTAAAGGTCTAGGTCGTGCTGTACTGGGAAAACAGGCCTCAGAAGAGAGAAGGACTCTGATAAAGAGGTGAGGACCCCACTCCACTAATTTTGTCTCCATGGCCCTATACAAACCTTATGCTGCTGAGGACGAGTGTGACAGCTGTGTTGTGGAAGAAGGACATCTTCTGTTCCTGAAAACAACTCAGACTCTTCCATGGGTCGTCCAGTCCTCGTCTGAGTCAGAAGACCAAAAGGATAAGACCAACCAATATCTTACCAACCAATCACACAGCCATGGGCTTCCACACGTTAGCACTAAAATAGAAAATGATGGCAAGTCCTGTGCCACTTTCTGGGGAAGCAATCAGGTGTAGTGCGAAGAAAGAGGAATTTGAATAAGGCACTCTGCATCTCAGCACAGCTACTTACTTTGTGTCTGGCGGTATTTATGATCTTAAGGTCTCTGGGCTTCAGTTTCCCTCTCTGTTAAATGTGACCAATAATACCTCTGTCACAGGGTTATTTCATACACACTCTATAGAAATGGTGCTGAATGGTTGCTTATTAGAGCTAGCTAGCAAGCCCAGTGATCAATGAGACTTTGCTGGTCACCCACATTTACTAGGTCAGATTGAATTTCTGCCTCTTTGAGTACACTGTATGGTCAGTCTCAGGCATTCACAAGCATAAGTAAATTGGATATCTTTTATTGGCCGGGAAATAATACTGTTTGTCAATTCTTCTATAAACAAACACATGAGAGGTTGCTATTCTGCAAATACAACCCACAGCCCTCTAAACTGAAGGATGCTTTGAGAGACCAGCAGCGGAAAGGAAAGAGACTCCCACAGTCCAGTCCCCTTCCTTCCTTTTTCTAATTTAATCTTTGTTAGAAATCCCCCACCCTTACCCCACCCTATGCTTCCAAAGACCAAGAATATCATACCTAGAGAAGTGAACCCTGAAAAACTTGCCAGGTCTTCCTAACCACCTGGAAATATCCTTAGAAAAAAGAGATTATTGGTGCAAGGAGATTCAACTTTCCAGAAGTTGTGCAGTCTCTTTAGTCCTCAGTTTCCTTAGCTGTAAAAGAACTAAAGATTACTAAATTCTCTTTTAGTCCTAACATGTTATATCTAAAATCTCTCTCAAAACTCCTCCCCTCTATTCCCATGACACCACCCTAGTCCATGCGACCACCATCTCTTACCTGAGTTATTGCAACTGCTTCCAGCCCTGTTCCTCCAAAACCATGCTCCACACAGCTTGCAAAATGATCTTCCTATAACACATATCTACCTCAAGTGTTTTGGTGACTATCCATTAGCTCCAAAATCAGTTCCAATTTCTCAGTGCAACCTTCAAAGTCTTATCTGCCTTTCCACAATCATCTCCTGTCACATTACTACACATGCAACACTCTGAGCAAACAGAACTCCTTACAATTCCTCTGACCTCCATACTTTGCACATGCTCTTCCATTAGACTGGACTCTCGCTCCCCGTAGACACCCCACATCTGCCTGGCCAACTCTTTATTCAAAGTTTAGCTCAAGTAACCCCTTCTCTAAAAGGCAATTAGTTTCCTCTCGTCTGAGCCCCAACAAGACCCTGTGAAATAACTCTATCAAAGTATTTATCATACAGTATTATCATTGTTTTCTAAAGAGAGTCTGCCTTTGCTCTCTCTCTCAAAGTCTCTTAGTACTAGTAGCATTGCTGGTGCAGGTGAAACTCAAGAAATGGGCAGGAATGCAGGGCCTCTGTTCTCCCTGGATCCTGCAGAGAGGTGGGGTCATTTGGGGTGCAGCTGAGCCCACCGTAGGGTAGTGCTCCTGAGGAGGGACCCGTTGTTGCTCTTTCTTTTTATAGGTCAGCTTGAGAGGACCTGTGCTAGGGAGGGGATAAATATTTTAGGGTTCAGACATAAGCAGTATGAGCTTAGGGGCCCACCGCTTAGGGAAGTGCTATGAAATGCCCAAATAGAGGTCTTCAGCTCTCCTGGTCCCATGGAAAGTTGAGTTTGGGTACAGCCAGCCCTTCCTGTTGTAGAAAGAGGAAGCCAGCCCATTGCCAGGCAACCCTCAAAAGAGCTCTTGGGACCATTCACTGAACAGTTCTATTTGTCACACTATACTTTCTATACCTAACTCCCAAATCTTGCTAAGTAGCTAGTATATAAAAAAAGTACTCGAAAAATAAGTACAGCTACCACTTACTGACTGCCTATTGCATGCAAGTAACTTGGCATATTTTATTGCTAGTATCACAATGACTATGCAAGATAGGTATTATCAGCTCATTTTATAGATAAGGAACTGAAGCTAGAGAAGGCTAACTGTCTTGTCTAAGATCATATAGCTAATAAATTGTGGAGTTGGAAACTGAACCCACATCTCTGTGACTTCAAAACCAGTGCTCCTTTCCTCAAGCTGTGTAGCCTCCCAGTATGCAAGTCAGTGTCTCTCTCTCTTTCCATATCTCCCTGTGTGTGTATGTGTGTCTCCATTTCCATCTCTGTCTTTGTCTCTCATCCATGGTTAGGTACTTGTCACTTCTTGTCCTCAAGTCCAAGCCTTGAGTGCCCTCCTATTGAAATGTGCTCCACCAAAGAGGCCTCCTGATCCTTCTTCATTGTCACAAGCTGGCCGGGTTTTTTTCTTACCTCTACACTGTGTAAGCTGCTCTCTACTTTCCTAACCCAGTGGATACTTGAAAAACAAAGGTCGTCTGCTATTAGTGAAAGCTCTAAGTAAAATGAAAGATAAATTAGAAGCAGGAATAACAAAGGAAGCTAAGAGTCAGGTACCAAACTAGGTTCTTGGCAGAGCCCTTAGGGACAGAATGACCCAAGGTCAGTCAAGCCTGGGCCCTGAAGCAGGAAAGACCTCTGGCCTTTTCACTTATCAAGATGCCAGGGAGGGCTGGCCATTTAGCTCAGTTGGTTAGAGCACGGTGTTATAACACCAAAGTCAAGGGTTTGGATCCCCTTCCCAGCAAACTGGAAAAAAAAACAAAACGATGTCCAGGGAACAACCTAGAACATGACTCTGGTAGAGGAAGCTGTTATATTCCCCAGGAACTTGTAAACCCTAAAAATTACCATCCTCCTCCCCCTCCTTCTCATCAGAAGCATTTATTAAACTACCTAATTATTAAACAAGGCAGGTGAAAGAGAAAGGTAAGAAATTGGAGGGTTGGATAAAGCTTTTTAAAAAGCCAGAAAAATGACTGCGTGTAACATTTCATTTGGAGAACAAAGTGGATATTCCCAGTCCAGCCAGGTGCATTGTTAAATCTGTAGGGGAAAGATAGGGAAACAGACCTTTTTTTTTTTTTTCCCTGTCAGTCACAAATACTGTGAGCTCAGAGCTGAACTACCAAGCCTCTAGAATAAATCAGAGAACTGACAGAGTCATAGGTCAGAATTATATCCATTCAAGTCAATGTTTAGAACATTGTAAGTGTGAGGACATTTTATTAGCCAATCGACTAGACTAGAAGCTCCTTAAGGTAAAGAATTGTGCTCTATTTGTTTTTGAATCCTAGGGTGGAGTCTAATATCTGACAGAGTAGGTGCTCAATAAATGTTTACTACAATAAAACTGAAGTCAGGAGCCGAGTCTACACAACTTTTTATTTCACTCAGTGCCCAGCACTAAGTGAATGAATGATGGGGGGCATTAATGAATGACAAATTGAATTTTATTTTTCTTTTTTCTTTTTTTTTTAAAGATGACCGGTAAGGGGATCTTAACCCTTGACTTGGTGTTGTCAGCACCATCCTCACCCAGTGAGCTAACCAGCCATCCCTATATAGGGATCCGAACCCGTGGCCTTGGTGTTATCAGCACCACACTCTCCCGAGTGAGCCACGGGCCAGCCCAGAAATCGAATTTTAGACTTGCCTTTGAAGGAAAACATATGCCTTTGCAAGCAGTGGTATCATCTCCCTAATTATGCAAGAAATCTGTGTTCTTATTTTCACCCTTAATTTTGTCCCCTTAGACAACAGAGCTTTTGCTCAGCTAATCTGGCTGTTAAAAAGAGACAGTTCAGCTGGCTTTTCTCCATCCTCTTGTAGAGTCGGACAGTCCTGAAATTCTACAGCTGTCAAAGCATTTCCTGTGTTCCTGTCCAGGCACAGGTCAGGTTCCTGGGATTCTCCCGGGAAGTGGTCTATTTTGCTTCCAGCTTTCCTGGTCCTCCTCCTTTCTACTCTCCCTGAAATTCTACAGCTGTCAAAGCATTTCCTGTGTTCCTGTCCAGGCACAGGTCAGGTTCCCGGGATTCTCCCGGGAAGTGGTCTATTTTGCTTCCAGCTTTCCTGGTCCTCCTCCTTTCTACTCTTTCCTCCGCTCCTTGTTCTTTGACTTTCCCCAGTTGATCTTTGATTCCCATTGCTCAGCAGCTCCCGACTTCTGCCAATCCAGTAGATCTCATTTCTCTCAATTTAGTACATGTACGTAGAACATACACCCGGATCATATGGATAGCTAAGAAAGTACATAGAGCGTGTGGGGGGAAACTGAGGTGGGAACAGGGAGAGACAAGAGTCTTTTCTCTTGAGAGTTCTGAGTGGAAGGATGGTGGGGGCCAGTGTTGGGCTTTCTTTCCCACTCACAAATAGAGAAGGTGTAAGTCACCAAGAGGGCTTCATCTGGGAGATGAAGTGTGCTCCGCTATATTAGCTCCCTTCACAAGCACATAAAAGCTCCCTGTTTGACAGCTGAAGAACTAACACTCAGAGAGGTTAGGGGACTTCCTGACCACCGCCTCCAGGCTGAGCTAGGCACCCTCCTCTAGGCTTCTCTCATGCGGCCTCTGTCTTAGCATTTATCATACTGCAATACTGTTATTTACTTATGTCTTTTTCTATACAATTTTCTGTGCACTCACTGAGGGCAGGAACCATGTCTTTCATCTTTGTGATTCTCAAGGATAAAGCCTCAATAAATGTTTTCTGAATGAATGACTTCTCCAAGGTCACCCAGCTAATCCGTGTCAGAGCTGGGACCAGAACCCAGGCCTCTATCTCCCCAGATGCCATATCCTTGCTGTTCTACTGGGACTCTTTCTGGAAGAAAGTGAGCTGTGGACCTGTAAGAAAGCTAATCAAGCATTTGGCAAGTTTATGAAATATACCGAGAGATTTTTTTTAAAACATTCATTCTCCTTTCTTTTTGCTATTGTCAGGAATTCTAGGCAGTAACTCAGAGCTAAGCTGGGGTCACATCTATAATCTCAGCTCTCGAAACAGCTGAATTCATCACGTCTTCAGAGGTGGATGCTTTGCCAATGAAAGCGAAGGCTGCAAATCTCCGCAGATGGCTTTCTCACTCCCTCTGCTACCTTCCTGCCAGGTGCAAACAAACACTTGGAAGTAATTTGGGGATGACTGGGAAGAAATGTCAAAGGATTTGATCCATGGTTCTTAAAACATTGGGGGTGTTTTCTGGTCTTGTTGGTTCTGAACAACTAGGCTGGAAATCACATGAGAAAAGGTTAGTTGCTTTCCACATCCGGTCACACATGTTGATCGTGGAGGTCCTGTTCTGGTCACCCATAATAAGCAAGATGCTAGCATCTGACTGATGAATTGAATGTGGCCAGACACTGGGAAGAAAGAGGTACAAGGCCTACACTGCTGCTGAGAGTAGAAGTGATTTCCCAGCTCTGGAGGAAACCCCAGAATAGAAAGGCAGCAGAGAAAAGGGGTCCTGGAGACTGCATCTGTGGTGGTCAAGAATCCAGGCTCTGGGGCTAGATCTGCCTGGGTTCCAACCCTAGTTCCACTACCTACTAGTTATTTTGCCCTGGGCAAGTTACTTAAAATCTCTGTGCTTCAGTCCTTATGTGTCAAAAGTCATGAAAATGAATGAATTAATTCATGAAGATTTGTTTTTCTCCATTTGCCCTTCCAGTTCCATCCTCCATCCATTTCTTCAGTCCTGCTCTGTGCCCTAAGAGGCTGACCTCTAAGACGGTATCACCCAGTGTCCTTTGCCCTCTGACTTCTCGTTGGATTCAGCCAAAGGAAATACTGGCAGAAGATATATTGACTACTCAGAAGAACAAGAGCCCAGGGTGTTTATTCCTCTGGCTCTCACAATGCTGGTTTTCAACAAAAGGCTGCACACCTCTCCCTACGTCCCCGGCTCCTATCAGGCAGCCCTCTCCATAGCTAAGCTCTGTGAGGGTTCCACTAACTCCGCTCTCTCCCCCTGCCCCTTCAGACCTAGATATGCTCATGGCCTCAGCACCCTTCGTTGGGCACCCTGACCCCATAAACACTTCTGCATATAGTTCCTTTGTTAAATTCTCTCCATTTTATTGTTTGAGTGTCCCATTTATCTTCTTTCAGGACCTTGACTAAAGTGCCTGACACATAAATGTTCAATAAATGTTTCATGTTTCTCCTCCTTCTTCTCCTCCTGTTTCCTCATTATCCTCATTATCCTTTTTAATCCTCTTTATTATCATCTCAGTACAAAGCAAAAGAGCTAGAGGGAGATTGTACTAGTTTTCTACTGTTTTAGAACAAGTTGCACAAACTCAGCAGCTTGAAACAACACACATTTGTTATTTCAGTTTCTTTGGTCTGGAATCCAGGACTGGCGTAGCTGGGTTCTCCACTTCAGGGTCTCACCAGGCTGCAATCTGGGTGTTGGCTGGAGCTGTGGTCTCATCAGAAGCTTGACTGGAGAAAGACCCACTTCCAAGCTCCCTGAGGTTGTTGGTAGAATCCATCTCTTTGCAGCTGTAGGACTGAGGCCACCCACAGCTCCCTGCCATGTGGCCCTCTCTATTAGACCCTCTCACCACATGGCAGCTTACTTCTTCAAGGCCAGCAATGGAGAGAGAGTCTCTCTGACTTCAGGGAAGGCCCAGTCACTCTTGAAAGGGCTTTCACCTGATTAAATCAGGCCCCCCAGGATAATCTCTCCTTTTATGAACTCAAAATCAACTGATTTGGGGCCTTAATCACATTCCAAAATCCCTTCACCTTGCCGTGGGATATAACCTAATCAAGGGCATGACCTCGCATTACCTTTGCAAATCACACATTCTACCTGTGGTTCCAGGGGAGAGAGATATGGACATGAGGAGACAGAAAATCATTGGAGGTCACCTTAGAGTCTGTTGGCCACAGAGGTCACATCAGAAGGTGGGGCAACACTCATTGAGCAGTTACTTTTATACAGTTTTTCACTGAGGTCAGGGTAGGGGTCTTGCCAGTGGGAAAAACAGGAACTAACACTTGCTCTGTGCATCCCTCTGTCCTCATAATAGCCTGACTTCCAATGGCCAGTACCCATCATTTTGGATGGCTCCCTCCAGTCACTAAAACCAATTTGCCCATGAATGATTGGCTGGACATACTTGGTAATTAATATGCCTCTTGGAGACAGCTTTGACCAGTGACTAAAAGTTGTAGGAGTATAAATATCCCAGCTCTCTGGCCCCTTGGCTAGGATAATTCTGAGGCATATGTTTTGCACTGTTTTCAGAAGTTCCCTGAATGATTACACTCTAGTTGCTCTCTGTGGTAGTTGGCTTTAATAATACACCCTTTATTGACCATCTGCCCTTTCTTGTATTACTTCCTCACTTCCCTACTTACACCTTCCAAACAAACATTTTGCACTTGAATCCTAGTCACACAAGGTCTGCTTCTGGAAGAACATAAACTAAGACAGCATGACTATGCTCTAGTTCATTTCATTATTTTCTTACTGATGGTCATTTAGGCTGTTTCCGATTTTCAGGAAAAACAACACTACAATAAAATCTTTATCCATGTGGCTTAAATATGTGCACCTACTCCTGAATTATAATTGCTAGGTCAAAGGCAACACACATTTGGTATTTAAGAGATACTGCCAAACCAGCCCCCAAAACGGCTTTATTAATAACATTCTTGCCAACAGTTTATCAGAGTGTACTTTACCTGCCCTCTTGACAACACTGAATATTACGGGTATTTTAATTTTTTTCTGACCAGTTAATCAAAAGTAAATATACTCTATAGGCTTGTTATATCACATTCTAATTTGCATTTCTTAGATTAATTAGGATAAACATTGCAGCATGTCAGGTGGTTATCAGTTGATGGGAAGAAAAGGCACAGAAAACACACACACCCAATGTAGAAAAGAATTAAGATCTGGATTAAATTAGCTGACGATATAAAATCTTATCAGCAGTGGGATGGCTACATGGAGCAAAGGTGGATGTCTCTGCACAGCTCTCCCTAGTCCCCAGGCCTTGGGTGGGGCACACTGTGCACACAAGGGAAGTCAAGGCCAGATGTGGGAAAGTTCAAGTCTTGTTATTCCTTAACCTCATTATACTCAAGGTGTTTGTCACCTTTTAATTATACATACAAGCCATGTTTCTGACTAAGGAGATGTTACCAACCTTGTGCTCTCCAGGTTCTTGAAACAAACTTAACAAGGCCATGTGTCGCTGATCCCTGAACAATAGCTCTGCCTATACCTTTCCAACTTTCTGGAAAGCCCATTTCCCTGAAGACCATCCCTTGCCTATGATTTACTACTCTTTTGTCTGGTTGGTTCTGAAGCTGAGAGTGGTCTAAAAACCACAATTAAAGTCTATTTCCCTAAAATAATCTGTTCATATGTATGCTCAAGGAAAATTTGTATTTCTTATGTGATTGGCCAGTTCATATCCTTAGTCTATTTTTCTTGAATTATTTTTGCTTTTTGTATTTATTTGTTGAAATTTTTCATATATTATGGATATTAACCTTTTGCTTGTTATATATGTGGCAAACATTTTCTCTTAATCTATTGCTTGTCATTTGCCTTTATTTACAGTGGTTTTTAATTTTAACTCAGTTGTATTATAAAAAGGCAAATTAAAAGTGAATCCTTTCATTTATGATTTTGGGTTTTGTGTCTTGCTTAGGGAGGTCATTCATTCCTACTCAAAGATCACAAAAATTATCTCCTATTTTTTCTTCTAGCATTTTATTGCTTTGTTTTATTTACATTTAGATCTTTTTTTCCACAAACACTTTTTGTTTGTGGAAAAATGCTTTACATTTTTTACATTTAGATCTTTAATCTGTCTGGAATTTATTTTTGTAGATGTGAAGAAGCAATCTACTCAGAAAATGTTACCATTTTGCTGCTACCACAGGTGAGATATTTTTCCCATCACATTTTCTGAGTGGTTATTGCTAGTATAGAGACTATATCCTTACTTCAAAGCTACAATTTCATCATCTCCCACTGTCTCATCTCAGCAGGGACCGGATCTTTGTGTTGAAGGAAGACCCTCTCAGATTTGTCAGCATGCCTACTATGTAGCCATTTAACAGTTATGTCTCTTGGCCCTTGTTTACTCATCTGTTAAATGGGGACTTTGGACCAAACACTCTTTGTGGTACCTTCTGTACTAATAATGCTAAGGTTTTAAAAAACTTCAGTCTTTCTGGCCAGAAAGTAGTTCATTTTCAAAGGGAGAAAACTAAATCCTGTATCTCTAGCTGCTAAAGGGCACTGAACCTCTTTACATTTGAAAATGATACCATAGGTGATGAAGAATGGCACACTCCACTCTTGGATTCAATACCTGGGCTATATTTAGCCAGATCTACACCCCTGGGAATAGGACACTTGGAATACATAGCTAAGAGCCAGGTCGGGTAGCCATTCAGAATTTATCTGCTGACTTTCTGTGAAATAATATGCTTCTTTCCAAGGAAAGGACAAGGAGATGCAGCAGTCGTCTCTTGCTCCAGGAAACTCTTTTTCTAATGGCCTGGCATTAAAGAGTTTGCCAGGCCTGCTCTGGCAGTCCACCCTTGACCAAGGGGTTCAGTAATATGTGAGCCCACATACCTGGTGCTGTCTCCCAAGTGGTTTCAACTGTAAATTCATAGAAAAATGAATGTTTAGCACCCAAAAGAAGCAAAAGGATTTACTGGGTACCAGTTTCTACCAAACTTCTGGGTCAGTATTGATTTGTGTTATACTGCTATCATAGACTTTAAAATATTTCAGCATAGGGGCCGGCCCGTGGCTCACTTGGGAGAGTGTGGTGCTCTCCCCAACACCAAAGCCATGGGTTCGGATCCCTATATAGGGATGGCCGGTTTGCTCACTTGGGAGAGTGTGGTGCTGACAACACCAAGTCAAGGGTTAAGATCCCCTTACCGGTCATCTTAAAAAAAAAAAAAATTCAGCAGAGTTCGTATAATATACTAAAGTACTTCAAAAAGTTTGTGGAAAAATAGAATTGAAAGATAATATGAATCTTTCCAGAAACTTTTTTTTGGCAGCTGGCCAGTTGGGGGTCCAAACCCTTGATCTTTGTGTTATCAACGTGCCACTCTAATCAACTGAGCTAACCAGCCAGCCCTCCGTGAACCTTTTGAAGTACCTCGTATATGTCATCTACACCCTATGAGCAGTTAATTAACATTTGGAGTCCCCTAAAAGAAATGTACTCTTCAGAGATGAGTAGCATCTGACTCTAAGCAGAACTCTAAACAAAAATGATCTAACCAGAGAGTGAGCCACCACATCAGCTATCTTTACTTCATATTAACACCAGAGGTCTCATTAATTAGCATTACAAATATTAGATATTAGTTTTCACTGATAAAATGAGTTGTGTTCAAGATAGGTGCATTGGCTGTAAGTATTATGTAGGCATTTTTATCTTGGCCCAAATAGTTGAGTAGCTTATGGGCCTTTGAAATGGCCTAAGCCAAGGATTCAGTCTGGTCCAGTGTAAGCCACCTACACATAATTCTATTACTTGATCCCAACTATAAGTTTGGTTTAATCCTACCAGGTTCTAGTGGCAAGTCTAATAGCTACTGCAATTTTGAAGCAGTAATGAGTGTAAACAATATTTCAAGGTAATACCAACAACAGTAAAGTGATATGAAAATATCTGTGATTTCTATTGGTAACAAAATCACAAATTCTGCTAATGTTACTGCAGTTTATTGCCTACATTGAAGGAAATGCTAAATTTCTTATAAAAGTTAGTAAAAATAAAGATTTTTTTTTTTCACTCAAGTACATAGAGTTTCTGAGTTCTATTCACTGGCCTCCTGGGGATCCATGAAATCAGTGTAAGAACTAGTGAATGTCTGATGCTAGAAAAGCCACTCAAAAGAGCCTCATTGTTAATGGTACCCATCGTGGGGACACCAATGTCCTGACCAAGAAGGTCCCTTCTGGAAATCCCAGAGCAGTCTGTAGAGGGCTAGGCTCTACACAGAATCTCTCTCTGTGTTGCTTGTGTTCAGGGTCCCCACAAAGCTTCACAAAAGCAGATCCTTCATCTACGATGAGCTGTGCAAGAACATGGGCAGCATCAGTGGACCATCAGCCTGGCACAAATCTAGTTTTTTTCTAAGGAAATATAGTGTAGATCTCTATTAACTCCAGCATAGACACATTCATTCACTTTACCACCTGAGCACTTTTCCCTTCCAGCTACTATATCCCTGTATTTGCATAATTAAATGGACCATCACATTGGTTTTCCCAGAACTAAGTAACCATCTGCCCTAAAGCTGTGTCCAAGTCTTGCCTCTTGCAAAACCCAAGACTCACTACAGACTCTTAAAAGCCTGAGTTTATTGTGGATTTTCCATATGTGTTTTCTGTTTGCCTCACAAAGATTTCAAAGGTCTTCAAGTCAAAACCCAGTCCCCGCTCAAGCATCCTGGGCTCCCATCTCCTGAACAGTCTCTGAAGCACATTGCCCAGCCCTGTGATGACAGACAGCACCGAGAGTTCTCCCTCCCATCTGAGTCATTGGTAGCCGGTTCCCCCTCACCGCTGCAGTGCCCTGATGTTAATTTCACAAGAGTCGCACAGCAGAAAGCTGTCATTCGTGGGGTATGACCTGGCCAGGGTGCTAGTAGAGGCTAGAACCAGAAAAGAAGAAAAGCAGAAGAATGTTGTCCTCCACTCCCAGCTCTTTTTCCTCTCTTATTCCCAGGCCAGGAGGGTGTTTAGTACCCTGAGGGAGGCACCTCCTGGACAACTTGGTGGGAAGGAGAGAATGGACAGATACAATCTAAGTGCGTGTGCTATCCCTGCTGGCACCTCTGTGTGGGAGACTGTCTGAGGTGTGAGCTGGTGGGAGGAGGTGGTGCAGAGGCAGGTGGGGAGGCTGGAGGACAGCAGGAGGAGATGGGCAGGGTCCTCCTTCCCGGCCCCAGGAGCACTCACTTTGCCAGTTGGGCAGTGGTGGGGGGGTGAGGAGGAGCAGTGAAACAGGCTTGCCCCCACCGTGGGCACCTCTGCACTCGGCCTGTACCCCATGGACCCTGTGCGCACGCTGCCTGCTATTCTGGTCATTCCTACTTTGGCTGGTGGTTGGGAGTTATTGTCACTTGGTCTTGTTACCGGGAAGTGGCATGGAAAGAGGATAAGGAGGGGGAACTCTTTGCAGGGAAATGTCCTTTCTCTCCTAGATCCACAGGCTTCCTGCTCTTCACAAGGCCTGACTTGATCCCTTGATTCTTCCGTATTCACGACCTTTCTTATAAGTGGTCCCCTCCTGGGTCCCAATGTGGTCATTCTTCCAGGGGCTCCAGATACTGCCTTGAGGGAAGCATTCAGGTGTTAGCTGCCAGACCCCAGGTTACAAGCAAACAGAAGCCACAATTAGCCTCTATTCAAACAAAGGATTCCATCTATAGAAGCTCATTTGTTTTGCTCTCTGCAGCTGGCCAGGTTGGTGGCTAAGGGTGGGAGCCTCCTCTGTCACTTTTTTCTTAAACCTTCCCTTTACATCCAGGAAATAGCCAGTTCATTAAAGTTAAACTGTTAGGGGCTGTCCCAGCAACCAGCTAACTCCTTGTATTTCCTGTTTTTAAAATACCAGAAGGGTTGTTTCATTCAAGCACTCCCTTTCTGGGGCTTGAGGAGAACTCAGACGCTATTTCCAGCAGTGGGCCTCCCAATAAGCCTTGTCAACCCCACCCCGTGGCTGCCTCAAACTCACCACCCTACATAGTATGAGGAAGCCTCCCTGGCTTTAGCTGGCTCTGACGAGAGCTGCACAAACCCACCTCCCCCCACACACCCCCAGCACCACCAGCACTTTCAGTGGGCCTCCCAATAAGCCTTGTCAACCCCACCCCGTGGCTGCCTCAAACTCACCACCCTCCATAGTATGAGGAAGCCTCCCTGGCTTTAGCTGGCTCTGACGAGAGCTGCACATACCCACCTCCCCCCACACACCCCCAGCACCACCAGCACTTTTCCCAGCCTCCCAGTCTCCCACCACCAAAGTAGCCACTGTGGATTTTGGAATACAAAGAACCCCAGCTGTGTACCTTCCTAGCTCTGTGATCATGGGCAAGTTAAACGCCCTGAGCCTCAGAAGGGGAGAAATGATAATGACGATACTAACTTGAAAGGTTTGCAGGGATTAAACCAAGTGGGTTTTGTAAATGGTGCTTAATAGGCTTTAAGAGCCTATTTAAATGTTAGACAACATAGTTTCTCAGAATGTTGGGATAGAGAGGAGCTTTCCAGAGTTTTTCTTGCGAGCCCAGAATGTAAGCAGCTACCCTGGCACTTACCACACCCCTGGTGAGGGAGCCCTAATCAGATTAAGGTGGGCCTCTTTTCTTGTGTCCTTCAAGGAGTTAAATACTAAAAGAAAGTTTTTCTGCCATAAAGGAAGTGCAAGGCGCCCAGTAGGTTGTCAGGAAATATTTGTCACTTGTCCATTTCCTGATGGTTCTGCATAACTATGTGAACCCAAGAGTCTTAAGAAGGTATAGGAAACAGCTACAGCTGCCTCACAGATGATCTGAGTTGACGGTTGTCCACTGCCCCCAAAGTTGCGGTTGCCCAGGAATGACGACACAGAAAAGCACCTCAGTTTCAGTCTGATTATATCCCACACCTGGTCCCTCCCACTCTATGCCCTTTTGCCTTCTCTTTAGCCATGTCCCTGTGACGTGGCGTTGGGTCAGGTCTGTCCACAAAGGATTAACCTTCAGGCTGTCATCCAAGTGATTGTTTAACTGCAGCCCAGACTCAAATTCACTGGCACATCATTTTTTGCTTTGACAATTGTGTCTGAGTGTTTTAACACCTGGCTGACCCTGCTGGAGTTTGTTTGACCATGTTTTGAAAAGTGACTTCAGTGCTTGTGGTGTAATTGGCAGGGCACCATGGGCTGGCAACACAGCCATGTGATGGACTGGAGCGATTTGAACTCAGCAGCTGATTGATCTTCTGGGGCTTCCTGCTGTTGTGCTGCTGCATAGGCACCAAATGCTCACGGAAGACGCTGGGCCCAGGGCCTTCTGTCTAGTAGGTGTATGTGTGGTATGTGAAGGTGGTGTTTTTCTCCTAGATGTCCTTCTAGAAATAGCCAACTATTTTCCAGTGGCTCATGGTGGAAAGAGCTATCTACCAGGTTAACCTGAGATAAGCCCTGATCGGAGTGTGGACGTAAACGAAGGCCACCCAGATGAAATCAAGCAGAGGTGATTTACGCCAAGCTTGCTGTAGCAATGGAGTCAGTCACCATCACTTGCTTTTGGCAGAGGCTCAAAGACGGGCAGGGGAGTGGGAAAGTTCTATAGTGAGAAAAAAGGGAAAGGCTTCAGCTGTGCTCTCACTGCAGGTTGTTGGCACGGGGAAGCTGGCGGCGGGCTGACTGGAAGCTGGGTACCCTATGTGGTTGGTTTGGAGAACATATTTGGCTTTCTCTGGTTGTTCCTGAGTTGGAAGCAGGGACAAAATTTGTGGAAGCTGGTAATCACTGACCAATTCCTGATATTTTGGGGCTGATGGCCACTGAGGGCCAGGAAGACCCTCCAACTGGCCTCTGCTTGTACCCACAATCACACAATGCATATGATTTTTGAATCGAGTTTGTTATTTTGCATCACACTTATAAACACTTTCAATGTCATTAGAATCTCTTCATTCCTTTAAAAATTATTGCACAATGTGGGTGCACCTTAATTATCTTAATTCTATAAGGTGGTGGACGTCCCTGTTGGCTGTGGTTTGGCTTCCTGGGCTAGTCACTATAGAGGTTGTGGGTCAGAATCCAGTTTTCATATATGGTCCAACCACTGTCCATTGGTATATTCAGTGTCTCAGGAGAGACTACATTTGAGAATTCTAGTCAGTTTGGATTAACTACTTTCATCTTGGGATGGTTAAACTGCTGCTCAGTAAAAACGGTTGTGGGTCAGAATCCAGTTTTCATATATGGTCCAACCACTGTCCATTGGTATATTCAGTATCTCAGGAGAGACTACATTTGAGAATTCTAGTCAGTTTGGATTAACTACTTTCATCTTGGGATGGTTAAACTGCTGCTCAGTAAAAATTTATTGCACAGATGCTTATCATAGTGGTAGTTATAATTGCAAAAATAAATAAATAAATAAAATAAAACAAACAGAAAATGGCTGGGAACAGCCAGAATGCCCAATTTTATACAATTAAGATAATTTGGTGCACCCACATTGTGCAATAATTTTAAAAGGAATGTAGACATTCTAATGACATTGGAAATGTTTATAAATGTGATGCAAAACGACAAACTCAATTCAAAAATCGTATACATCATGTGATTGTGAGCATGAACAGATGTTAGTTGGAGGGTCTTCCCTGCCCTTAATTTTTAGGTAACATGTGTTCAAACACCCATCGCACAAGTATAGGCAGGTCCAATGCCCTCCCTGAGATTTCTGAGAACTTTCTGACGACACATATGATCCTTTTGACTGTGAGCTCCGGCTTCCCCAGGATTATTTAAATTCTTGAATATTGGCTCATCAAGCCCCCACATGCTGCCTCCAACCTGTGCCAAGTCAATCCAGGTGTGGAGCTCAGCCCTTTCCTTAATTTTGACAAAAATTCACTCACCCAAGGCTTTTTCATAGAGCATAGAGGATTTACATTCCGGCCAAGCATACTAAAAACTGAATATTATTTCTGTCTCTCTGTCCCTTGGCATTTTCCCCTGTTCAGTCCCCCACCATGCTCTCAGACCTCTTCGTCTCTCTTTTCTTACCTTTCTCTTCCTCCTCTGCCCACACCCTCTAGAGGAAAAACAGATTCTTCCTGTAAGATAATAGTTGCATAAGATAATGCAGCTAATTCATCTCTCTCCAGTTCCTACTGCAAACCTGCTCTCCCTCAACATGTTGAAGGACTCTATTAAAACTTTAAAATTACCAATTGTATTTTGTAAGGGCCCCCAGATTACATTCCATCCCAGAGAGACAAGTCTCTTTTCCTCCCAGGTCCTGTCCAATAAGTGTGGGAGGGAGTGGGTGTGGGAGGGTAGTTTTTTCCAGTAACATGAGGTTGTTTAGAGATTAGAGACAGGGTACATAAAACTCCTAGCACACGCCCCGCCATTGTGATTGTGCTTATAATTTTATCAGAGTCTCAGAGGGGGCTTTTTCCAGGTCTTCTGAGTTTCCAAGCTTTATCATCATTTGCATATAGACATCAGCTCTGCAGATAACTCCATTACTGGTTTCTGTGCAATTTTTCTCCCTTCTGTCCTTAGAAGCTAGAACGTTCTACCAAACCATCTCAATCAGTTTCATTTTTCTAATGTTCATCCACAAAATTCTTAATTTCCTAATCTCAGTATTAATTTTCTGTTGATCACTCCAAAGGGCCCAAGAAAGTTAATACTTCTAGATTTTATTGTCTAATTTTCCCCTTTTAAAAGTGATGAGGGTCTGGGCTGGAGACAAGGTGTCTTCAGCAGGGGCTCAGACATGCCTGGTCTGGAATAGAGGGTCAGGGGAAGGCCTGTCAGGAATCTATTTGTAGGAGGGACCTAAGAGCCACCAAAAAATGACTCTTTCTAAGAGAGAGAAACTGGCTGACAGAAGGTGCCACTGACAGTAATGCCGTGGACCTCTGGGGGAAGGAGTGGTTTTGAGCAATAGCTAGGGTGCATCCCTCTGCACGTTCCCCATCCAGCACTCTGTGGATGTGATTAAGTCCTAATCACATGGGACAGAGTAGGGGGCTCGGGGGGCAGAGAGCTGAAGTAGGCACAGTCACACAAAATTTGTGAGATATTGGGGGTGCACAACAGCACCATGGGGACAAGTGGAAGTGAGTGTGGATCAGGAACACTCAATTTGCACAGCCCTATGGGACTGGTGTAACAGGAGCAGCTCAGGAAGGCTTCCTGCTTCAGTAGGTAGATTCTCATCATAGGAGGCTCAGTGAGGTAGAGAGAGGCACAAGGCAACTTCAGGGGGCAATGGTGGTACCTTTGGTGGATATATAACGCTTCAGGGAGGGGCAGGAGTGGTAGCATCAGTGCTGTTGACTCAGTGTTGACATCATTGTCTTCAAGCAGGAGGCTGCACCTTTAGCACAGACCTTAGCACCCTACATGGTGGGCACTGCAGGATGGTAGTGGAGAGCTCAGCACTGGACGAGACCAAAAGAAACCAGAGCAGAGGAGGAGGAGGAGGGTGGGGAATCCAAGAGAAATGTGAGATTTGGTAGCTAAGAAGACTTATGAGCAAGCGTCCCTGGGACTCACAGAAACTTCTGAGGGGAACTCTGAGGAATGACTAGGTCTCCAGGGATTTTTCTGATAGAGGCTAAAGCCATAGCTAGCTGCAGTGTACTAAGTGCTTGCCATCAATTACCACATTTAATTCTCAGTAACAATCCAAGAGGTAAGTAATATTAGCCTCATTTTACCAATGAGAAAGGAAGAGATCAGAGAGGGTAAATAACTTGTAAGGAGTCACATAGCTTGTGAGGTTCAAATTCAAGTCTATTTGATTCTAAATTCAGTGCTGCACCACTACACCTTAGTGCCTCCAAAGAGAACCAGAATTTAGTCAACAGATTCTCTCAACAAACATTCATTGCATGTCTACTATATTCCAGCCACTGTTCTGGATACTATTTAGCAGTGAACAAAATAAACAAAATCCTGTTCATATTAGGTTTAAAGATTGGGTGCTATTGAAATTGTAGACCTGAGGTTTCCAAGCTAGTCTCACCTTGAGCACGTGGGTTACATAAGGAGACTTGAATACTCCTGAGGCTGGAGATAACTTGGATTCCTAGTACATCCATTACTCAGCCATGCTCAGGGCCAGCTGCCAATGTCTCCCCCACCACTTGTCTGTACATAATCTGCTCCATTACACTGATTTAGGAGAAAAATACGGTTCACTTAACTTCTGTTCACCAAAGAATGAGAAGAACTTGTGCTGGAGAGCAGTTAAGGACAGAGGAACCAGCATGCCTCACCCAAGGACAGAAATAGAGGACACAATGCTTCTGACGAGTGCTGATGATGAAGCTAGAATGTGTTGCATTTAGAAACGGCATCTACCCATATAGCTTATACAGAATCAAGCTCTCATCCACATCCCTTTGAACAGATGGGATACCACGATAAGCAGGTCAAGAGCATTGTGAATATATTTATACAACTGACGCTATGGGAGTATTGGCAAGGTGGACTGGTGAGAGTCAAATATGACACCATTGCTAGAAGCTTTCTATACCCCGCTGTACAACTGACGCTATGGGAGTATTGGCAAGGTGGACTGGTGAGAGTCAAATATGACACCATTGCTAGCTTTCTATACCCCGCTATAAGATGTGCAGGGTACATGGGATCATGATATGACTTCCATTTTAACTAAGTCCACGACAAAGGAAGTATAGCATAGTGGTTAAGAGTATGAACTCTGGAGAAAAACTACTTGACATTGAATCCCTGTTGTGCCATTTACTAGCTGCAGGACTTGGAATAAGTAATCTAATTTCTCTTGCTTCGCTTTCCTCCTCTTTAAAATGGAGATAATAAGAAAAGCTGCCTCACAGGATTATTATAAGGATTAGCAAAGTATAAGCATTAGCTACTATTAATAGAGTAAGATTCTTTGGGTCATAGGTCATGATTGATAAAATGCTATGTGTTTATGAAATCCTATTTCATTTTTCCTCTTTCAGGGCAGAAAGGAAGATGATATATCCCATCGTTCCTTTCACTTATAGCTAGGTTTCAGCCAATTGGGCATTGGTGGAAGTGATATAAACCACCTGTAGTCTTGGCTCTTATGAACATCCTACGATTTTCTTCCGCCTGCTACAGCAATCCTGGAAGCTGCATGATGAGATGGCAACATGCCAGGATGGTGGAACCTCCATCAGCCTGGGTCCCTGAGACATTATATGGAGCAGAGCTCCCCCACTGCACCCTTATCCACATTGGAGGTGTAGCATAAACAAGAAATAAGTGTTTACTGTAACACGCCACTGAGATTTAGAGTTTCGTTGTTACCATGGTGTAACCACGCCTATCCTGATGAACTCATACAAGCCTACTTTAAAAGTTCATGGAAAGATTCATATTCTCTTTTAATTTTCCTATTTTCCATGAAACTTTTGAATATGCTTGTAGAGTCTTATCAAGCACAATCGCAGGTGCTTTTCCCCAGCACAGTGGGCCTTCATATTCCAGAAAGACTTAGGGTCTTAAACACCTAAAGTGCCAGGTTATCGGCTCAAGTCCTAGGATGTGAAGGTTTCTCCATTTAAGCCCCTTAACTTCTTAAGAACCACAGATTCTTTTTAAACTACCAAGAGCAACCCATACATTTTAAGGAAAAATAAAACATTTCCCCTTTCTTCCTAGCAGGAGCTCAGCAGAAAGTCTTGCTGCTGTTTTTCCAAGTGCCACACTTATTCATTCTACTACATCTGACTCATCAAGTTGCCTTCTGTCTTGTCAGTCTGTCTAGTTCATGGCCCAGCCTCCATGAAGTATAAAGTCTGCTCAAAATATCAGTTTCCCTTTTCTAGAATCTTATTGCACTCCTAGTTAACATCAGCACTTAGTAATATGAGATCTCATTTTGGGGACCTTAGTTCTATCACTCCAATGAGATTCAGGGCAGGGACCTTCTTTCAGATCCTCACAGGACCTAATGCAACATTGGCCTTAAATAGATAGCCTATAATTATTTATTGAATTAAATTTCTAGGCAACATGTTAAAACCTAGGCTTGCAACATTCTTTACCCCTTCTTCCCAGAACAAGTCTCTGGGTAAAGAAAGCTGGCTGGAAACAACCCCCCTCACCTCTGGCCTGGGTGAGTTAGGGCATTTTCCTCCACGCTCATTAGGAAGGTGGATGTGTGTGTTGTGGATTAGGCGGATGGGAAGGGGTAGGTGAGTCAGGGAGATGTCATAGCATTTATTTCTACTTCCTTATGTATTGCTTCGTATATGTAGTTAAATTCTTATCATGAGTTTGGTGTATGTCCCACCTCTACAGGTAAGCCATAAAGTTCTCTAAGACCAAGTTTTCTATAGATCAAATATTGACAGTTTCTTTATTTCAAACAACCCCCCGTGATAAGACCTCGTATTTGTACAATTATTTAAAACTTACAAGATATTTTTTAAGTTACTATCTTCTTTGTCTAATTTGTTGTCTTAAAAAATGATCACTGACTGAGAACCCCTGACCCAGGGCACCACGTAAGCCCCCAGACTCCAGAACATAAGGGTTTATACTTTTTGCAGTTGGTCTGGGCTGGGGCCCGAGCCCTGAAACCAAACCAGTTACCTGGCTTACCAGGAAGCTATCAAGTGTTGCTGAGAGGTGTGGGGGCTGGGGACTCAGAGGTAATTCAGCCTTTCTGGACTTAGAAAGTCAGAACCAAACTGATCTTGGGGCAGGAGAAGGAGGGAGACCTGTCCTTACTAGAGCCACCCTCTTCTTCGGGTTCTGGGAGGAAGCTCCAGGCTGCTTTGCCCCACCTTCTCCAACCAGTCCTCCCCTCTTTCCACCTTCTTAGGTTGACCAACCATCCCAGTTTGTCTGGGGCCAAAAGGGTTCCCAAGACGCTGGACTTTCAGTTGCTTTTTTTTAAAAGACGACTGGTAAGGGGATCTTAACCCTTGACTTGGTGTTGTCAGCACCACACTGTCCCAAGTGAGCCATGGGCTGGCCCTGGACTTTCAGTTTTTAAACTAGGAAAGTCCTGGGCAAACTGGGGCAAGTTAGTCACCTTAGACCCTCTTTAAGGCTCTGTTCCCAGGTCTCTTCCACTCCTCTCCCTCCCCCTCCTCCCCCACTCCCTCCTCCTCCTTCTTCTGTCTGTCTCCCCCCGACCCCCCGCCCCTTTCAGGGTCTCCCCAGGGATCTCGCTGACTCCATGGCTTCCACCATCCTTCAATGCATAACCGTCCACTGGATCCTCACTTCTGGCTTCTCCTGAGTGCCAGAGCAGCACTTCAAACACCAGGTTGTATTGCTGTTTGCACGTCTAACCTTAAATTCCACGAGTTATAGTGATTCACCACCTCATCCCTCAGCTCCAGCAACCCTTGTCCCACTCATCTCCCAGTGTTTCTGCTTTTGTCAATGTCACATTATTGTTCCAGTTGTTAAAGATTTATTAATTCATACTCATTGAGTACCTACAGTGGGCCAGGTTCTGTCCAAGGTTCTGGGGACTCGGCTGTGAGCAAAAGTCATGCAACCCTCACGAAGCTGGCATTCTAGTCAAGGGAGACAGAAAAGAAATATATACATAGTCCATTAGGGGTTAAGTACTATGGAAAAAGTCAAGCAAGTATAAGGAGTGCTGAGATGGAGGATGCAATAATAGATGGGGAATTCGGGGAAGCTTTTCTAATGCAGTGCAGAGGCCTGGGGAAGGCAGGAAATGAATCAGGGAACTCTGTGGAGTAAGAGTGTCCCAAGCAGAGGGCACAGAGAGTACAAAGACCAGTGTAGCTGGGAAGACCAGGCAAGGGAGAGAATGGTAAGAGATAAATCAGGGGCAAAGCAAGGGGTCAGCTCCTGCAGGGCCTTGTAGATGATAGCATTTCATTTCCACTCCTTTATCCTCTAATCTGTTGCCACACCAGGACCACCACCTCTGCAGGGTCTCTCCTGTTCATTTCTGTGCCTACCACCTCAAGGAAATCCTTATTTTTTCTCATTTGAATTGTTATATTGGCCCCCTGAGTGGTCTTTTTGCCTCTTGTCTCTTTCAGCTCTCATCCTACTCGTGGTGTTGTAATCTTCTTGAAGCACAGTTCTGATCATCATCAGCATAAGATCATTTGCATATATTTATGTAACTCTGAATAAAAATGCATTTAGAGAGGAGGGGGATGGACACAGGACATGCTTTCTTACAACCTCCCAACATGTTCTTGTCATAAATAGAACTATCAAAAGGATGTTGTCAAACACGTCAGAACATCTGGTTTTATGGTACAATGTAAAAATTGCAAATTTTTCATCAAAATCAAAAATAAGAAGAAAGATGAATTAGCCACAACCTCTTTGGTTGCCATTAAGAGAAAGAAACGTAATTCAAGCTGTCTTTTAAGTTAATTCCTTTTCAAGGTAATGTGTTGGCGCATGTAAACAAAAACTCCGTGTCTTGGGCCGGCCTGTGGCTCACTCGGGAGAGTGCGGTGCTGATAACACCAAGGCCCCGGGTTCGGATCCCATATAGGGATGGCCGGTTCGCTCACTGGCTGGGCGTGGTGCTGACAACACCAAGTCAAGGGTTAAGATCCCCTAACCGGTCATCTTTTAAAAAAAACAAACAAACAAAAAAAAACTCCGTGTCTTCAGAAATGGCTAGCTCCAGGTGTCAGCAAGGACAACAAGGA
>NW_007732379.1:133388-134412 GCF_000696425.1 Galeopterus variegatus | reverse complement strand
TTAGAAATGCAGTCAATACTCTGGTATCACAGCACACAGCTCTCAGGATCGCGCTGTTTCCCGACACGGGTGCTCCAGACCCGTCGCCATTTTCCAGGATTGGCTTTTTTTTAACTTGGAGATTTTTTACTCTGGAGATTCATCCAGATGGTTGTGTATATCAGTTTTTATCCTTTTTTACTCTGGGTAGTATTTCATGGCATGGATGTACCACAACATGTTTTAACCCTTTGATTGAAGGACGTCTGGGTTGTTTCTAGTTTGGGGTTATTACAAATAAAATTCTACGAACATTTGTGTACAGGTTCTTGTATTAACATAAGCTTTCATTTCTCTGGGATAAATGCCCATGAGTGCAATTGTTGGGTTGTGTGGTAGTTTCATATTTAGGTTTTAAGAAACTGCAAAACTTTTCCAGAATGGCTTAAAAGCAATGTCTGAGTGATCCAGTTTCTCCAAATCCTCACCAGTATTTACTATCACCATTTTAAGTGATTGGTGTGTAGTGATATCTCACTATGCAGTTGACACTTGCTGATGGCTTCTGATGTCATATGTGTCATGTCATCTGTAGATCCTCTTTCATGAAATGTCTCTTCACATCTTTTGCCCATTTTCTAATCGGATTTTTTTTTGTTTGTTTTACTGTTAAGTTTTGATAGTTCCTTATATTTTCTAGATATTAGTCTTCTGTTAGATTTATGGTTTGCAAATATTTTCTTCCAGTCTATAACTTCTCTTTTCATCCTCTTAACAGGGTCTTTTGCAGAACAAGAGTTTTTTGTTTTGAAGAAGTTCAATTTATCCTTTTTTTTTTTTAATGGATTGTGCCTTTGGTGTCATCTAGCCCTAGATTTACAATATTTTCTCCTATAATTTTAATAAAAGCTTTATAGTTTTGCATTTTACTTTTGAGTTGTGATCCATTTTAAGTTAATTTTTGTGTTAAGTGTGAGATGTGGATCAATGGGGGCTGCAGGAGTGGCTCTAACCCTGGAGTTCATGGGCTGAATTGGGTGTGAAC
>NW_007732379.1:131069-131749 GCF_000696425.1 Galeopterus variegatus | reverse complement strand
TGTGGGATCCAAACCCTCGGGCGGGAGCGCCGCCATGCTTCCCAAGCGGCGCACTATCCAGTGTGCCACCGGGCCGGCCCCATACAAGGCTATCCTTCTGACAAATTGTTTTGCACCATTGAAAATCACTTGACTATTAGTTGGGTGTTATTCTGGGTTCTCTATTCTGCTCCATTGATCTATATGTCTGTCTCTCTACCAATACCAGTCTTAATTACTGTAATTACATACTAAGCTTTGTGCAATGGACTGAATGTTTGTGCCCCCTTAAATTTATATGTTGAAATCCTAACCCTCAATGTGATGGTATCAGGAGGTGGGGCCTTTGGGAGGTAATTAGGTCACAAGGGTGGAGTTCTCATGAATGAGATTGGTTCCCTTTTAAGAGGCACCCCAGAGAGCTCTTTTGCCCTCTTTCTGTCATGTGAGAATAGAGCAAGAAGACAGCAGTTTGCAACCAGGAGTAGGGCCCTCACCAGAACCTGACCATGCTGGCACCCTGATCTCAGACTTCCAGACTCCAGAGCTGTGAGAAATAACTGTCTGTTGTTCATAAGCCAACCTGTCTATAACACTTTGTTATAGCAGACTGAATTGACTAAGACACCTTGAAATAAGATAGACTGCTTCCTCCCACTTAATCCTTTTTTTTTGTCTTTTTTTTTTTTTTTTTTTTTTTT
>NW_007732379.1:110086-130093 GCF_000696425.1 Galeopterus variegatus | reverse complement strand
TCCTTTTTTTTTTTTTTTTTTTTTTTTTTTTTTTTTTTACTGACTGGTAACGGGATCGCAACCCTCAGTGTCGCGCACGTACCAGGGACCAGCAACAGGATCGCAACCCTCGGTGTCGCGCCCGCACCGCGCTCAGCCAGTGAGCGGGAACCGGTCTCCACATGGGATCCGAACCCTCGGTGGGAGCGCCGCCGCACTCCCAAGCGGCACACTCTCCATTGCGCCACCGGGCCGGCCCCCACTTAATTCTTCTTTTCAAAATTGTTTTAGGTATTTTAGTTCTTTTTCCTTTTCATATAAATTTTAGAATAATCTTGTCTATGTCTCCAAAACTTTTTTCTGGGATTTCGATAGGAATTGTGTTATACATTAATTTGGGAGGTGGGGGAGTAACATCTTTACTGTGCTGAGCCTTCCAAACCACGAACACAATATGTCTATTTATACACATCTTTATTTCCGCAACTTTGTCTAGTTTTCATTCAAACACCTCCTAAAGGCTACATCTTCCACCACCATATTGGGGATTAAGTTCTAACATGAGCTTGGGGTACATTCAGGTCACAGCACCAACTATACCTATAGATTTGACTATTTCTCCTATAGGTTCTATCAGTTTTTGCTTTACATATTTGAAGCTCTGCTTTTTAGTGCATACACATTTAGGACTGCTGTCTTCCAGGTGAATTGACCCTTCTATCATTATGTAATGTTCCCCTATGTCTCTAGCACTTTTCTTTGCTCTGAAGACTATTTTACTTCACGTTAATATAGCAATTCCTACTCTCCTTTGATTAATGCTTGCATTACATATCTTTTTCTATCCTTTTACTCTCATCCTGCCTATATCATTGTAAATTTATTTATTAACTTTTATTACTTTTTTTTACATTCCAAGATGTTGTCTCAGAGTAGTAGGAGGTGGAGGGGGAAAGGACGAGGGGGTAGGGAAACGGCGGTGGGTGTCAGGGGCAGGGCTGGCCCATGGCCAGCTCCTTCACTGGCCTAGGTGCAGATGTTGGGGGTGTGTGGCTGAGGCCCTCAGACCCCCCACCCTGGCTTCGGAGGCTGGAGGACTTGTGACTTTTCTAGGTTTTATAGGTGTTCTTTGGTGGTATTAAACCTTTACTGGTCAATATCAGAACTTTGTCTTCAATATGCGGGTTTTTTGTGTTTTCTTTCAGTTTGTGTTCGATTATTAGCTACCCCCACCACTTAAACTCTGCATTGGAACTAATTTGCTGTCTTCTCTTACTTCTAAAATGGGGGAACTTCCTTGGGATCAGCACTTGAGCCCTGTGGTGAGGTAAATTGCTGCTTTGCTGCTGATTCCCTGGGGAAGGCTTTTTGTGCAGCTCAGGTTTTAATTATTGACCTTGTAAGCACTTCCAGGTATTGTGAGGTCCAGCACACCTGAGTTGTGTGGAAACTCTGGTCTGGGCCTGAGTCTTTTCAGCAAACTGCACCCCCTGCAGTTCTGTATTCCTGACCAGTCTCCACTGAGTGGCCCTGCACTGACTGGAGGGCAGGTCAGCTGTCCATGCTGTGCCCCAGTGTTCTGGTGGGCCTATCTTCCCCACCACCTGCACTCAAACACTTCCCATGGGGCAGCCTATGTGCTGGTCCCTTGCAATGACTCACTGGCCTTTGAATGGCTCCCTTTTTCAGTTGTCTGTGGTCCCTCGCTAGTGTGTGAGTCCACAGGAAACTTGTCAGTGGTTTTACTGGCCTGGGGGCCACCAACGCCCTCCTCTCCCCTGCAGCTTCCAAGCAACTTCACACAAAGGGCACAGCTGTGGGGTTTTGCCAGCTCTTGTTTGTGTTCTCACCAGGGCCAGGCTTGAAATGGCTGGGGCTTGAAATGGGGGGACAGTCCCTTCTTTCTCTCATTGCAACTTCTCTCACCTTCATGAACTCTGTAGGTCTCTTCTCCTCTTCCCCTGAGCTCTAGAGACCCCAGCTTAGCTGTCTTTGCTTTTTAATAGGAGTAAATTGGTTGATCGTGGGAAAAAGTGATGCTGGGGACTGTCTATTCTGCCATCTTGATTCCTATGATCTCATTATAAATTTAGAAATATAGAAATTTTGTTAGGGCCGACCCCATGGCTCACTTGGGAGGGTGCGGTGCTGGGAGCGCAGCGGCACTCCCGCCGTGGGTTCAGATCCTATATAGGGATGGCTGGTGCGCTCACTGGCTGAGCGCAGTGTGGACGACACCAAGCCAAGGGTTGTGATCCCCTTACCGGTCACAACAACAACAAAAAAAGAGAGAAATTTTGTTATACACACAAGTCCCTAAGTTTCTGTTTATTTTATAAGAAATCTGTTTTCTCTCTGTTGTTCAGGTCAGGTAATTTCTACTATTCTATTTTCCAGCTTACTAATGATTATTTTCTCTTTCCCCTGTATTCTGATCTTGAACCGATCCACCGAGGTTTTTTATTCTGGTTATTGTATTTTTCAGTTTTAAAATCTTTTTTTTTTTTTTCCCCTTTTTGTCTTTTTTCGTGTCCGGCAACGGATCGCAACCCTCAGTGTCGCGCCCGTACCGGACCGGGACCGGCAACGGGATCACAACCCTCGTCATCACACCCGCACCTCGGTCAGCCAGTGAGCGGGAACCGGTCTGCATGTGGGATCCGAACCCTCGGCGGGAGCGCCGCCGCACTCCCAAGCAGCGCACTGTAGCAGTGCGCCACCGGGCCAGCCCCTCAGTTTTAAAATCTTTATTTGGTTCTTTTTTCTATCTTCTATTTCTTTGCTGAGAATTCCTATTTTTTCATTTGTTTCAGATATGTTCATAATTGCTTATTATAGCATTTTATAATGACTGCTTTAAAATCTTTATCAGATAATTCTAACATCTCTTTCATCTCAGTGTTGGTATCAATTGATTGTCATTTTAAAGTCATTTTTAGATCTTCCTGGTTTTTGGTATGATGGCTGATTTTTCTATTAAAATCCAGACACTTTGGTTATTATGTTTTGAAACTTGGGGTCTTATTTAAACCTCCTGTTTTAGTTGACTTCCTTCGACACCACATTGGCAGGGCTGGAAATGGAGCCACAGTTTTTTTCTGTGGTGTTTGGCTAGAGTAGAGCAGTTATTGTCTAGAAGTCTTTGTCTTTCTGAGCTGCCACTTTCCTGGTCCTCTGGCTAGAAAGAGCAGACCTTTCTTGTGTTTTTTTTCTCATTTGCATCTTGGGGTTTTTGTTTGCATCTATTGGCATTTCCAGGTTACCAGCTTCTTCAGCTTCTGTCTGAGATATATTTAGAAAAATAAATTTAGGGAACTCACCCCCTGTCATTCCTTGGATAAAGTGCATCTACTACATCTTCCTGGAAGCAGAAGTTCACCTGCTTTTCTTTTTAGCTAGGATGCCCTAAAGAGTATGGACCTGAAAGGAGCTTGATATGAATTTTATAGAAGCCAGCTAATTGCTGGCTGATCATTACAGAATTCCCTCAAGCTTCTGTGTGAATGGATTTTCCTGCCGCAGTGGGCTCACACAGTCCGATCCAGCCTCCCTTCTCAGCCCAGCATAGGGTGCCCAGCCAGGCCAGGGACACACTCTGCTCCATACAGCAAAGTGTGCTTTCTTGTCTCTTCTGGGAGACTGTGGGCTCCTGTGGGCTAGGGTAGGGGTGTGTGGTTATTCCTTAACACCTTGTTTCTCCTGCACACTTGGAGATAATGTGGAAGACACTTATTACACTTTTCAGCTAATCAGGGATCCTTCGAGATTAAATAAAATAGAAATCTCAAAAACATTTTACATATATCCCTGCTTCTCAATATTCTCTTAAGGATTTAGAATCACTCATGCTCATCCATGCCATAAATATTTGTTGTGGTTTTTCATAAAAAACTAAGCCACTCGTGTGAAGTATAGTATAATGTAATTATTAAGATACGAAAGCCAGATTGCTTAGGTTTAAAGCTTCAATTTCCACCTTCTAGTATATGGCCTTGGACAAAGTAGCTAACCTCTCAGTGCTCAGTTTCCCCATGCCTCAAAGGTTTGCTGCAAGGATTAAATTGTAATAATTCTATAAAGCTTAGCACAATGCCTGGCGCATAGTAGGTCCTCAACATATGTTAATTATTATGATGACCGTTTGGGGGTGCTTACTTACACAAAGCACTGCTCTAGAAGATTTACTTAAATCACCTCATTTAATTCTCGTAGTACCACCATGGAGTAGATACCAAATTTTCATAAAGATGGAACTGAACTTGGGGAGGCTCTACTATGCGCTGGGCACTATGTTAAGTGATGCAAAGAAGGAGAATAAGACACTGTCGGTGCTGAAAAGTTTTGTGGGAGAAACAGAAAGAGAAGGAAGCAATAATCATCTGGAGTGACGGATGGGTAGAAGCGAAACACAGCTCCTGAGGTCTGTTAAGGGATCATGAAGCCATTTATTGAACAATCATTCCCTTTCTCCTCTCTGCAGTGGCCTCCATGATACATATTAAGGTTCCACAGACCCGTATTTCTGTTTCTGGGTTCTCTGTTGTGTTCCATCAGTCTCGTTGTCTCTCCTTGTGTCAATACCACACTGCCTTAATGACTCCAGCCTTTTTAAATAAGTCTTGATATCCAGCAGAGCAAAGCCTCACCACTACCTTGTGCGTCTGTCAAGAGCGTCTTGGCTATTCTTGGCTCTTCACTCTTCCACATAAATTTTCACATCAGCTTATAACATTCCAAGATAACCTTATTGGAACTTTTGCTAGAATTGCATTGAATTTATAGCTCCATTTTGGGAAAATTAACACCTTTATAGCATGGCATCTTCCTGTCATAAATGGAATTTATCTGCATTTATTTAGATATTTCTTAATATCTTTCAATAAAGCCTATTATTTTCCCCATAAAAAGTCTTCCTTATACAAATTATAATTCTGAGTTCACATGGAAAGTCTCCTTATCTTAATTTCCAAAGGGCTCATATAATTAATACTGGTTTTCGTTAGTAAAAGGACTTCAAGAAGAGCTCTGTAGTCTAAGTTCTCATCAAGGAGGAGAAAAAGCTTAGAGGAAACTTCATCCCCAGGAGGTTTTTAATTAGTTAATTTTCTTACCCACCTGTTCAAGGGGAAAAGAAAATGCTCACTGCTCAGCCAGCACTCCAGGATTTAAACGGATTTTCAAAAGTCATATTTTTTCACTTGTCCAATAGACACTTGTCCTTCAGGTACCTGGCGCAATATTGTAGACTATCAGGGAGCAGGTGGAAAGTTTATTGTAGTTGATCCCTGTTCTCCTGGAATTTATAATGTTTCTGTAGAGACACTACTGAGCCATTCTTAATTTTACAGCCCAAAGCTTCGAACATTGCAGCCACTGATTTCAGTCTGTGGTTCTTCTGTAGCCCCACATGTCCTTTCAAGGAAACTTTTGCCATCTGCATTTCTTTTCATGGGCCCAATGGCTTCCCTTCTTCAGTTATCCCCTCCTATGCTGTCAAAACAGAGAAGGAACTGAGGATTTCCTTAATTCACTGATTTTTTCCTTAACATGTGTGAGATTCTTGTATTACGTCAGCCAGTGTTTCTATCACAAGCCTTTTCTCTCTACTTGGGAAACAAAAGACTTTGTCTGCTGTTAAAGGGATTTTACGTCAGCATTTGAGGAGATATTTTTTTGGAAGAGGAAGTTTAACAAAGGGAAAGAGAAAAGTTGAAATCAAGTAGCCATGTACAGCCCCGAAGAGAAAGAGACTGAAGCTGCTCAGTTTGCACTGATAATCAGGCTAGAGTACAGGATAAAGGAAGAGGGATGCACATCCTCCTGCCTGCAACTTCCTAAAGGAAAAATAATTCGGAACTATGAAATACGATAAAACTGACAAAAAGTACATTTCATATTCCTTTATAGGCAGGTAACTGTGAAACATAAGTTACATTTCCATTCTGCAACAAAATAAAAATTATAAATCTTCCATCAAGGTAGAAAAGAAAATCTAAAACCACTTTGGTATAACTCAACCCCTACATCATTCTGATTATGCCATCGTTACGTCCCTGCACCAGTTTACTTCTTCCTGTTGACATGTGTGCAGTTCTCCATTGCCAGGTTTACATATTTCATGTTTTTCCTTCAGTCATTAGATATTTTAGGCATGTTTGCCTGTGATTTCTTTCTAGAGCTGCATTGTTCAATACAGTAGCCATTAGTCACATGTGTCTATTTTAATTTTAACTAATTAAAATTAAACAAAATTTAAAATTCAGGTCTTCAGTTATACTTGCCACATTTCACATGCTCAATAGCCACATGTGGCCAGTGGCTATTGTATCAGGCAGCATAGATATAGAATATTTCCAGAAAGAACTTTTCCATATAGAATTTTCACAGTAAGTAATGTTTTTGATCATTGGAAAAATTTTAAAATAATGTTAGAACAAATGTCTCTTTTCTTCCTGGCTCCTCTCCTTCTTCCTCCCTCCCTTCCTCTCACTGCCTCTTCTTCTTCTTACATGGGATTCAGAATTCCTGGAAGAGGTTGACAGGATTCTCCAGGGATTGTGGGTGTGAAGAAACTCCTGAACTCAACATCAATGACTCCAAACTTGTTACATCATGCACCCCATCAGCCAAAAAGTTTGAGCCACAAAGAAAATTTTAAAAGGTAAACCTAAATAGGAAATAGACATTTAATAAAGATTTTTATAAATTTATTAATAGTTGAGTTTCTTACAATGAGTAGTTCTCATTAAGATATAATTCAGATATGTTTATTATTAGAATTTTGAATTCAACATAACTCAATCTCTTTTAATTTTTAAAAAATATTGATTTAACATTTTGTGATCAAATAATTCAAAGGTGTATTCTTTCAGCACTTGCTACTGATTGCTGCTACAGCTGAAAAAGACTTCTCACAAAAAGTAAACACAGTGAGGACATCACTGAATGTGCTGCCCTAAATTGTGGTACTCATTTTTTCATCCCTTCCACCACTAATTATGCAAAATCTTTGTTGACATGTGGCAAGCAAATCACCATATTCCCTGATGTTCTTGCAGACTACTCATATTTTTATATATTTAACAAAGTTAAAAACCTACTGAAACACTTCATTTGGAAGCTTTTGAAACAGCTCAGTAATTCTGTTCCCAAGTCTACTCTACCCCATTTTTTTTACTGTGGTGAAAACACATAACATAAAATTGACTATCTTAACCATTTTTAAGTGTACAGTTCAGCCGAGCCCATGGCGCACTCGGGAGAGTGCGGCGCTGGGAGTGCAGCGGCGCTCCCGCTGTGGGTTTGGATCCTATATAGGGATGACCGGTGCGCTCACAGTGCTCACTGGCTGATCGCGGTGTGGCCGGTCTCAAAAAGGACAAAAAAAAAAAAAAAAAAAGTGTACAGTTCAGCAGTGTTATGTATGTTCACATTGTTGTGAGACAGATCTTCAAGCTTTTTCATCTTGCAAATATGAAACTCTGTACTCATTAAACAACTCCCATTTTTCCCCTTTCCCCCTCCCCTGGCAACTGCCATTTTACTTTCTGTTCCTATGAATTTAACCACTCTAGATAACTCATATAAGTAGAATCATACAGTATTTGTCTTTCTGTGACTGGCTTATTTCACTTACCATAAAGTCCCTAAGGTTTATCCATGTTGTAGCACGTGACAGGAATTCCTTCCTTTTAAAGGATGAACAATATTCTATTGTATGTGTCTACCACATTTGTTTATCCATTCATTCATCAAGAGACATTTAAGTGCTTCTTTCTATTAGCTATTGTGGATAGTGCTGCTATGAACATGGGTGTGCAAATATTTCTTCAAGACCCCGCTTTCAATTCTTTTGGATATATACTCAGAAATGGGATTACTGAACATATGGTAGCCTATTTCTAATTTCTTAGGAACTCCATACTGTTTTCCATAGTAATTGTACGATTTTACAGTCTCATCAACAGTGCACAAGGGTTTAAACTTTCCACATCCTTGTCAACACTTGTTATATTCTGGTTTTTTTTATAGCACCCATCCTAAAGAGTGTGAGGTGATATCTCATTAATGTTTTGATTTGCATTTCTCTGATGATTTGTGATGAGCATCTTTTCATATGTTCATTGGACATTTAAATATCATCACTGGAGAAATGTCTATTCAAACCCTTTGCCCATTTCTTAAACAGGTTATTTGATTTTTGTTATTGTTGAGTTGTGGGAGTTCTTTATATATTCTGTATATTAGTCCACTATCAGATAATATGATTGGCAAATATTTTCTCCCATTCCATACATTTCCCTTTCACTCTGTTGATTGTGTCCTTTTATGCACAAAAGTTTTTAAGTTTGATGTAGTCTCATTTGTCTATTTTTGCTTTTGTTACCTGTGCTTTTGTTGTCATATCTAAGAAATCACTGCCTAGTCCAATGTTGTGGAGTTTTTCCGTATGTTTTCTCCTAGGAGTTTTATAGTTTTAAGTATCACCTTTAGGTATTTACTCCATCTTGAGTTAATTTTTGTATCGGTCATTAAGGTAAGGGTCCAACTTTATTCTTTTGCATACAGTTTTCCCAACAATATTTGTTGAAGAGACTGTCCTTTCCCTATTGAATGGCTGTGGTACCCTTGTCAAAGGTCATTTGACCATAGACATGAGGGTTTATTTCTAGGTTCTCTATTCTATTCCATTAGCCTGTTTGTCTATCTTCATGTCAGCATCATGCTGTTTTCATTACAGCAGCTTTGTAATATGTTTTGGAATCAAGAAGTGCAAGTCTTCTAACTTTGTTCTTCTTTTTCAAAATTGTTTTGGCTATTCAGGGTCTCTTAAGATTCTGTATGAATTTTAGGATAAATGTTTCCATTTTACAAAAAATGCTATTGGTATTTTGATAAGATTTGCATTGACTCCATAGATTGCTGTGGGTAGTATGGATGTCCTAACAATATTAAGTCTTCCAATTCATAAACATAGAATTTCTTTTCATTTACTTGTGTCCTCTTTAAAGAAAAATTTAACAATGTTTTTGAAGTTTTCAGTGTACAAGTCCTTCATTTCATTGTTTAGGTTTATTCCTAAATATTTTATTCTTTTTAATGCTATTATAAATGGAATTGTTTCCTTAATTTCCTTTTTGGTTATTCATTGTTTTTCCCGTTTTGTTTTTTTTTTTAATACAGTGGGAGGAGAGTTGGCAAAGGACCCACTTGTATTTCTTTCATCAATAAAATAATATGATGAAAACTTTCCAAATTTCTCTCTATATATTTTATCCCCCCAAAAAAATTTATTTTCTCACCCAATGCTGAAATATCATTTTCACCTTGATGGTACACATTGTTTGTTTGTTAGCTTATTACTTACTATAAATTTTTTTTACTATAAACATTTTCAGTGGCCGGCCCGTGGCTCACTTGGGAGAGTGTGGTGCTGATGACACCAAGTCAAGGGTTAAGATCCCCTTACTGGTCATCTTTTTAAAAAAATTTTTTTCAAACATACAGAAAAGTAAAAAAATGGTGTAATGATTTGCCATATACCCATTACCTAGACCTAATCATTCTTAACATTTTGCCAGATTTTCTCCATCTAACATTTTGCTTAAGTATTTATAATAAATTACAGAAAATGAAATTTTACCTCATAATACTTTTACATGCATCTCTAAAAATAAGGACATTTTCTTAAATTACCACAATCTTAGTCCATTCAGGCTGCTACAACAAAATGCCATAAACTGGTAGTTTATAAACAACAGAAATTTATTTCTCACAGTTCTGAAGGCTGGGAAGTCCAGGACCAGGGTGCCAACATGGATGGGTTCTGGTGAGGACCCTCTTCCAAGTTGCAGAGTGATGACTTCTCACTGTGTCCTCACACGGTGGAAGGGTGAATGAGCTCTCTGGGATTTTTAATAAGGTACTATCCTTATCACCTCCAAAAAGCTCCACCTCCTAATATCATCATCTTGATGATTAGGTTTCAACACATGAATTTGGGGGGGGACACAAACATTCAGACCATAGCAAACACTATACCATTATCATATCTAACAAAATGAACAAGCATTCCTTTATATCACCTAGTACCCAATCCATATTCAAATTTTCCCAATTATCACCAAAATTTCTTTGGCACTTGGTCCATCTGTGCCACCAAAATCCTTACAAGGACACACATTGCATCTGGTTTTTAGGTCTCTCAAGTCCGTTTTAATCCAAAGACAGCTGGGACACAGGCCCTGTTCAGCATTGCAGCACTAAATTCAGGAATGTGTCTGGACAAGTCTGTGTTAGCCTGCGTAGGCAAAGGGGACGCAGAAAGCTGTGTACATGCCTGAAGGTACTGGGACCCATAATAACATTGCACACCATAAACTCTGAGAGTGATGACGTACTTCTGGCCCTAATGCAGAAGTCTGGATCCAGAAAAACAGGCTTCCAGAAGGCCTGATGGAATTCAGATGTTATCATCTGACATCCTGTACCTCTGGGAGCAGATTTAGTGCACAAGTATATGACTTTATGTGACCCAGTTAATATTCTTAATCTCTTTGCAGTGAATTCTGACTATGCCAAGTTCCTTCCCCATCCATGACATAAGTGAACCTTGCTGATTTACCAGTGTTTGTTTCTGCACTTTCTGCCAATCTGAGCCCTTACTGTCATTTGTCAATTCTATGGACAATGACTTGTCTTCCCAGAAGCGGTTCCCAAATTTGAAATATTTGTCTTGTTCTAAAGGAAAACTGTGTAACTCATCTTTAAGTTAGAAGCTCTTTTACAAACTTGGCCACAAGATAATCAGTGAACTCCTATGCAGTCAAAAATTTTCCTGTTTGCACTTATAAAATGTCTTTATAAAGCAAGCTACATCAATTTCTGAACTCCACCTCTTTGCTGCAACACCTGGCCTACAAAACAATGGTAAATGCATTTTTTTATGGGATGTTCAATATTATCCCCCCAAAATTCTTTCTATTCCTCTCCTAAACCAAAGCAGATGATTCTTAGTAGCTACAGGATTTTTGCTTTTTATTTTTCATCAAATACTATTTTCATTCCAAAAGTCACTACTTGTTGAGAGTATCTTATCTAGTTCATCTTTCCTTTCATGGCTCATTAGAAAATAGTTCTTTCATTTTGTTACTGATACAAAGTCTGACAAGCACGATAAGCTGAGACATATTAGGAACATCTGTGCTTTTATTAAATTATATTGCGAATTTCCCACCTGTGTAATTTGTTTTAATATTTTCCTAATCTCCAGCAATATTTTCTGTGTCTTCCACTTACCCATATCTGCCCACCAAGGACTGCAGTTTAATTTTGCTGCTGTGTTGTTCCCAGTTATTCTTTCAATTGTTTTTATTCCAGCAGGATGAGAACTTTTTACACAGTAATGCATACATAGCTTTTCATCTTTTACTATTAAATAAGAAATCTCAAAAGGGGCTTTGTAAGTATTTATCATTAAGTTTAATAAAATTTTGTAAAGGTCTGAATCAAGTCTTCCCCATGACTTTAAAAACAAAATAATGAAAAAGTATAGATCTTTGTCAGCCTCTGGATGCTTTTTTTTTAATGTCATATTAATCATGATAACTTTCTGTTGGATTAAACAGTATTGAATTGCCCATTTTATATCAAAATATAGCTGAATATTGTCAACTTCATATGATTCACTGTAATACTATCATTACTTGATTTCTTAAGACACATATACCTAAGGCTATAAATCCATAATCCAGAAAGATTTATTAATAATTCTGATTTTTTTTTTTTTACCAGCTCCTGGTCTGATTGGACTGTCATTGTTTTTAACCTTATAATTTATTGATTCTAAGAATGAAGAATATGAGCTCCCCCATTTTCTTGTAATCTGCTGGACTTGTGTCATTAGTATCCTCAACCTGTGAATTCTTTGCAGCAATCTTTTTAAGCCACTTGTTTATTTGGGGAGTATAAATCTACTAGACAGGCACACTTAAGCCACAGAGGGTGTAAGGATGTCACGGGCAGCCCCTCCATGCTGGGGAACACCCTTTCCTTTCCCCCATCCTATGAGCACCTCATAACCCGTGACCTAGTAAGGATGTCAGTTTCTATTGATACCTGCAGTACTAGCAAAGCTTTAAATACAAATTAAATAACATTAGGCATTCTAACATTTCATTTCTGCCATCCAGGGGCTCATCCAGCACCCCTCTCTAGAAGATCACTGTTCTAGAAGGTTATGATCATGGGCTCATTCTCGACAACAGGTGCCCATCACTCTCGAGCCCTCACCAGCAATGAGCCAGCCCCACCTGTGACGAACCAGCCTCCCTTTCTAGAGCCACAATAACAAGAAGTCTCTCTCTGCTTTTCCCTAGTCTGCCGTTACCCCCCATTCTTAACTTCACACACGCCTTTGGAGTCTCGGGTGGGTGAAGCATGTTAGATATTGCATTAGTAAAAAATTGTCCTTCAGTCTGGCAATGAAAGAAACTAATTTATAAACTGGAAAGCACCACTCAGACATTGGAGCAATGCTGACCTCGGGTAAGCACAGGCCTAGTGGATCCAAGTCTCTGGCCTGTGGCCTGGAAATCTGCATTCTTACCTAGCTTCCCAATAGCTATGCAAAATTTAAATTTCAGAACTTCAACATTAGACATCATAAGGACTGCCTGCCCATATTTTAGGAAATTTCTGACAATGATGTATGACAGCAGAGAGTACTTTCTTCATTGAGAGGACTTAAAACCATATGATCAACATCGCACTTGTTGAATGAATAGTTCCTCTGGGCTTCTGGGAGGAAGATAACTTTTTGTCCTAGTTGGTTGGGAAGAAATCTGTATTGAGTCTGGCCTTAAGGACTGTAGAATTTAGATTAATAATCAAGTACTGTAATAGGGAGAACAGAAGGGCAAAGATGTAAAGTTGAGGAAGATTTTGATTTTGTTCTCAAAGAGCTAGATTCCACTAAAAAAAAAAAAATCAAGAAAACTTTCTGAACTGTGGATTTATGCCCACTCTCACTAGCTTTGAATCTTGCCTTACGTAAATATGTTTTGAGAAATTAAGTAATGATTACATTAGACTGAATCATATGGTTCCCCAGGGGAGGCCTCTTGTAGAGTGCATGTTTTTCTCTAGAGATGGTTTTGTCTATGCAGCGCTTAAAACAGGAAGAATAGAGGGGCTTCTGATGGAAGGGGTCCGCCTAGGACGGGGTGATGCTGCAGGCTCCAGTGAACAATCCAGATGCAGACTGTGGAGAGGCCAGGCCTAGTTTCTGTGATTTCTTTCTAGATCAATTTCTATAGAGGTAGAAGCAGTACAGCAATAAAAAATAATCAGGGCAAAGAATTTTAACAACAAACACTCAGGAACTCCCCTGGACAGGGGAAGAAGCAGAGGAAGGAAATGTGGAAGGTGGGAACTTGGGCCTCACCACTATGACCAACCCCACCTTGCAGACACGGTCTCTCTACGTAGCAGGCACTGCTCAGCTCAGATTCCTCCAAGATCACTGCTTACTGAGTTTTCTCCCTGACTTTCATCAGCCAGGTTGAGGGCAATGAAACACAAAGCATCATCTATTTCTTCAGCAACAGCTCTGGGTGATTTGACATACCCTCCTGCTTGTCCTTCTGAACTGTCTGTGACAAAGAAGCCCAGATGGAGACAGCTGGATATGGTGAAGTCAGAATTCATTCACACAGAATTCAGTCCAACCTGTGAGCTCCATCTTCTGGGCTAAAGTGAAATGAGACCAAGGCATGTCCTTGCCTTAAAGTTAAAATGGATAATCCATAAAGATGGGCACTCAGTAAGGGCTTGTATTAGTTTGCTAGGGTTGACAGAACAAAGTACCACAAACTGGGTGGCTAAAAACAACAGAAATTTACTCACAGTTCTAGAGGCTAAAAGTCTAAAATCAAGGTGTCAACAGGGCCTTGCTCCCTCTGATACCTGCAGGGGAGAAGCTTTCCCTGCTTCTTCTAGCTGCCAGTGTTTTTTCCGGCAATCCTTGGTGTTCCTTGGCTTGAAGAAGCATCGCTCTTTTCTCTGCCTCTATTGTCACATGGCCATCTTCTCTTTGTGTCTCTTCTTATAAGGACACCTGTCACATCTGATTAGAGCCCATCCTACTCCAGTATGACCACATCCTAACTAATAATATCTACAATGACATTGTTTTCAAATAAGGTCACATTCTGAGGTTCTAGAATTTAGGTCTTCAACATATCATTTTGGGGGATACAATTCGACCCTATACAGGGCTTAATAAATACGTGGTGGAGGAATGACTGAGGGCCCTCCCAGCACTAACATTCTACATGTCTATAAATGAGACAACCAGTGAGAAGTGCTGGGAAAGCAGGAAGGCACACCTGCAAGAGCACAGTGGATTTGCCCCATGACAGTCAATGAGGACAATGTCGACTGGAGACTGAAGATATCATTCTGACTTCTGGCAGTGCCATCAGATTTTGTTTCATTCAGACCCAGACAAGCAGGTTCTGAGTGCTGTTAAATCATAATTGCATTCTTTAGTCATAGGAGAGCTCTGTTTAAGGATGTTTCTTCCTACCTGTAGAAATAATTGATGCTCATAATAAGAGCCCAGTGACACTGCACAGTCTAGCAGTATGTTCTGAATCATCAAAGAACAACTAAATTATCTTCCGAAAAGTATTCCTGTCAAGTGCATTTGAGTGATTTCTTTACAATTCACAGTATTAGGTTAAGTCTCTTGAAGCACAGACTGAGACAGGATTCGCGTACATGTGATTTATCGAGGGTAACTCTCAGAAGAAGCAGGGAAGGAGAAATAGGAGGGGGCAGGGGAGCTGAGCGAGGATGTTGTCTCAGCTGGAGTCTAGCCTCAGCCTGGTCCATGGGGAGCTCTGAGGCGTGAACTGTATCACAGAGCTCATCCTGCCTTAAGGCATGGGAACTGGCTGTCTGTACCTCCATGTCAGTGCCTCATTGGCTGTGGGCTGCCAGAACTTCCTGAGCAAAGAAGATCCTGGACAATGAAAAATCTGCAGAGAAAGGGGCAACTGTGAGCTGTTAGCAGCCAACAGCCACAGCAGCTGAGAGCTGGGTGCTCTGGCTGATAGAGGGATCTTGTGGAACAACCATGGTGTCCTCTACAGTTGGTAATGTATGTGTGCGAGAGAAAGGGTATGTGCCTGGCTATAGTCACCTACACTGACTAGCTCTCCAAAGGCCAAGATGTTTGGTTGGCCTGGAAATCTCCATCTCCCAGCCCTGCTAGAAAACCCTGGCCATAGTATTTTCTTATTCCCAATGTCCAGAGGACACCAATAACAAGTTCTCCTAGCACTCTTTATCTGTGGAAGTGCTGCTAACACTCAGACATCTCATTAGTGTGTATTTCCCAGGCACGTGAAGGGTTGTTTACATAGCTGGGAAGCAAGCTGTTTTGCAAAGAATTCTCAGTTTGAGAGCTCCTGCATTAGGGGTGGTTTGAATAGCAGTGGGAGAGAAAAGCTATTAGACCAGGCATGCTCATTGTCTTCTGTTTATAGAACATCTTCACTCTGTAATGGTGTCGGGGGATATTAAAACATCATTAATAGGTGAATGCTTTATAACAACATGATCTTACCCAAAGACTTATTGATGGTTAGATTATGATAGAGAAGTACTCAAATAGCTATTGATTTCTGCCATGTTGTGTGGGGAAAAGATACATCGCCATGATTTTTACCATCCTCTCCCGAGCAATTGGCAATGAATTACTTTTTGGTAAGGAACTGCTGAGCCCTCATTGGACCTTATCTCTGTGGTTGAGTGGGGCAATGCTGTAGTGTGCTGGGGCCATTTCTGAACTAAAAGTAATTTCTCGATTGTCTAAGCTGATGCACAGGACAGTGAAGAGCAAGATCCACCACAACTACGGTCAGTAGTGGGGTCTGATGGGACTTACAGGGCACACTGTGGTTTCTTCACAGGGATGGAGGCTAAGGGCGAGGAGCCTGGGTCTCAGATCTACTGACCTTTTAACAGCATCTCACCCCTAGCTTAGGAGAAATATGTTAGTATGAACAATAGAGCCACATCTGAGGCTGCAGGAAAGGAAGCTGGGAGAAGAAGTAGTTTTGCTCAAACTATCTGTGTCGGTATCATGGAAACAGGGGAAAGACAGTCTTATTTTTCTTGGCATATTTTTCTATTTATAAAAGAAGTATATGTCAATACAAAACATTCTGAAAAGGGGGGGATAGTATCTTTCCGGGGGGGGGGGGGGCGGGTTCAAAAAGGGAAAAAAAAAAAAAAAGAAGTATATGGCAATGCAAAACATTCTGAAAAGGGGGGGATAGTATCTTTCCGGGGGGGGGGGGGGCGGGTTCAAAAAGGGAAAAAAAAAAAAAAAGAAGTATATGGCAATGCAAAACATTCTGAAAAGGGGGGGATAGTATCTTTCCGGGGGGGGGGGGGGCGGGTTCAAAAAGGGAAAAAAAAAAAAAAAGAAGTATATGGCAATGCAAAACATTCTGAAAAGGGGGGGATAGTATCTTTCCGGGGGGGGGGGGGGCGGGTTCAAAAAGGGAAAAAAAAAAAAAAAGAAGTATATGGCAATGCAAAACATTCTGAAAAGGGGGGGATAGTATCTTTCCGGGGGGGGGGGGGGCGGGTTCAAAAAGGGAAAAAAAAAAAAAAAGAAGTATATGGCAATGCAAAACATTCTGAAAAGGGGGGGATAGTATCTTTCCGGGGGGGGGGGGGGCGGGTTCAAAAAGGGAAAAAAAAAAAAAAAGAAGTATATGGCAATGCAAAACATTCTGAAAAGGGGGGGATAGTATCTTTCCGGGGGGGGGGGGGGCGGGTTCAAAAAGGGAAAAAAAAAAAAAAAAGAAGTATATGTCAATACAAAACATTCTGAAAACACAGATATAGTATCTTTCCAAAAATTCCAAATCACCCTTTCTCCCAATGTACCTGTTCTTGTCTACAGGAATATGTTCACGTCTACTCTCTCCACATTTATGTGCATACGATTTCTGTAAATAATTTACATGCATATGTAATGTAAGCATGTGTCAAGTGTATGGGAGTAAATTACAAATGTATTTATAATTTACATCTGTCTATACAATTTATCAAAATGGGGACCTCCTGTACATTCTGCTTTGCAGTCTGCAGTCTACTGAGCATTTACCCCTGTAACTCAATATTCTCTAGAACCTGACTACAAGGGCTACAGAGTAATCCATCATATTGTAACATCTTGATCACCCAGCTGGATCCCAGGGTTGGACAGATTTTCAATTAGCTGAGTTTCGTTTTGTTTTGTTTTCTTGTCTTTGAGGCAAAGAGTTGGTCTAGGGGGGCCAAATGGAAATGAGGAATGAGAAGGCAGGCAAAAACTTCCCTAGCTTGTGCTCCGCACCCCAACACCCATGCCTTCTTCTCCCTCTACCCTACACAGAGGCTTGCAGCCCTTGAGTTCATTGGAAATGCTCAGGGAAGCATGGAGTGCTGGTAGTAAACTGCATCTTTCAAGGCTCCATAGAATACAATGTTGCATAGGACTAGGGAATGCATTATTTATTTTCAAACCCACCTTGCCTCCAGAAGTTAATTTAGCATTTCCACAGTCTGTCCATGCTGCTGGTCTAGTCAAGGACATGGAGGCTAACATTTTGCGGGGGGGGGGGGGTGTTTTTTTTTTAAAGATTACCTGTAAGGTAATCTTAACCCTTGCCTTGTTTTTGTCAGCACCACGCTCTCCCAAGTGAGCAAACTGGCCATTCCTATATAGGGATCCGAACCCATGGTCCTGGTGTTATCAGCACCACACTCTCCCAAGTGAGCCATGAGCAGGCCTGAACACTAACATTTCTATGCTGGATATTCAAGAAAAATGATAAGTTCAAGTGTATGCTTGGGGTTGCTTCACAATTTGAAGTATATTCCAATTTTTTAAATAATAAGATCCAGAGTCCTCATCCCATTTCTTTTAGAAGAATTTCATGAAGAAAGAACATTATTTTCTTGTACAATTTGTCTATCTCTACTTGTCATCATTCATGTGATAGACAAAGAGTGTGTCTTACTCTGAATGCTCTGTGAATGAAAAGCACTTCCCGGCCATGGCAGTAAGCCTTCTAGGTGTATCTTGAGCTCACAGTCAGATATGATGACAAAAATACATTTCCTGGCTGCTTGCAGTTTGAACAACTGCTCATACTCAGAGAAGCAAGCAAAACGTGTAGGGGAAAGCCTGTATTTTCTTTACTGAAGCACCTTGATAGGTGGGGTTGGCAGAGAAGGTTAAAAACCCCCGTGGGCATAGCTTAGATGAGAGAGGTGAGGATAAAGAACAGTTAAAGTGCTCTACATAATAATTTTGAAGTTGCCTGCTGGGGCTTGGAAAAATACAGTGGAGATTGTAGAAGAGGAAGTGGGAGGAAAGGAGTCCCAGTGATATAAAGGAAGGAAGGGTCTATTAGAAGGATATGTCCAGCAATATGATCGGAGATGGGGCCAGTACTGTGATCTATCCCAGAAAAAGGGGAATCCACTGAGGAGGAGAAATAAGATAGCAGTCTCTTAGGTGGGTCCTCCAGAAGCTGAGCCTGAGACCGGATTTGAGTGCAAGCAGATTATGGAGGTGATCCCAGAAAACACTGGGAAGGGGTAGTGGGGTGAGTAATTGAGGGATGATAAAAGAATTAATAAGCAGGACACCACTCTGGGCAATTCTGGGAGACAGCATAGAACATACCTCAGAGTTAGCACACCGGAGCAAAGGAGCTGCATTATTTACCCATTGTTTTCGAGTAGAAGGTGCTCTTAAAGATGACTGACTTCGGGGCCGGCCCAGTGGCACACTGCTGTAGTGTGCCGCTTGGGAAGCGCGGCGGCACTCCCGCCGAGGGTTCGGATCCCACATACAGACCGGTTCCCGCTCACTGGCTGAGCGAGGCACGGGAGCAACACCGAGGGCTGCGATCCCGTTGCCGGTCCCGGTCCGGTACGGGGGCGACACTGAGGGTTGCGATCCGTTGCCAGACACGGAAAAAGACAAAAAAAAAAAAGATGACTGACTTGACTTTCCACTTAAGTTCTTCTCAGGTTAACAATTAAGAGACCTCACAAGGGCCAGTCTGTCATCTTCCTGAACTACTTACGTCTACCATCTTCATATCTGCCCCCAAATGCCAATGCAGTACCTTTACTATGCTTGATGACTGCCCTAACAACATACTGTGGATATAAATCCATACTTTTCTAAATTCACTTTTCCTATTTAGTACATCCATTAACTCATATGGCAACTTTGTGTAAATCAGAAAAAGATACACCGTCCAGACATGGCTCCTTGCAGGAAGGACTTGGTGAGTGAGCTGGGCTGCATTTTAGACCCCACAATCCCAGCCACTGGCACCCTGTGTAACATGTGATCTGTACCACAGTACCTGGCAGGCTGAGTCCACACAAGCCAGGTATCAATAAATTAAAGCCAGCCAATTATCCAGATACTCTATGCATGCATTCCTGGAAAAGACCTACCACCCCCCGTCCATAACTTCTGCAGAGAAGTTGCACGGGATAGATACCAGCTGCCTATTCATTTAAAAGAACAAAATACAAGCTGGCCAGTTAGCTCAGTTGGTTAGAGCATGGTGTTATACACCAAGGTCAAGGGTTCAGACCCCATACTGGCCAGCTGGCAGAAAAAAAAAAAGAATAGTTGAATGAAATATCAGGAATTCATAGAATAGTTTAGATATGGGGCTGACCCCTTGGCTCACTCAGGAGAGTGCGGCGCTGGGAGCGCAGCAGTGCTGGGAGCACCGAGGCTGCGGGTTCGGATCCTACATAGGGATGGCCAGTGCGCTCACTGGCTGAGTGCAGTGTGGGCGACACCAAGCCAAGGGTTACAGTCCCCTTCCCGGTCACAAAAAAAAAAAAAAAAAAAAGAATAGTTTAGATATGGACCAATTGGGGACATTTTTTTTCCTATTGTTTATAAGCTGTTAGGATCTCAAACCATGA
>NW_007732379.1:107678-110010 GCF_000696425.1 Galeopterus variegatus | reverse complement strand
ACAATCCCCTTCCCGGTCAAAAAAAAAAAAAAAAAAAAAAGAATAGTTTAGATATGGACCAATTGGGGACATTTTTTTTCCTATTGTTTATAAGCTGTTAGGATCTCAAACCATGAAACTGCCACAGGCAACAATGGTATTCTTTGTGTTATGCTAAGAATAAGTCTGCATGCCCTCCCAGCCACTGCCTTGGGTACAACTGCCAAGATTCCTTAACAGCTGTTACAGCAGCACTGTCAGTGCCCTGCCCATGTCCCCTTGGCCCTCACCATTCCTGTGTAGTGGTTTCCTACAACAAGCACTTGTAACTCATTGTCTAAGAGCCACCTCTGGCTGCAGGAATGTTCTCAGCCTGCAGATGCAGTAGGGAGGACATGCTAGAGAATTTGATGCCCCGAGAAGCTCTCCTCAGACAATGACAGAAGCAGATTGGAGGAACTGCCTTACCTCTTGGAGGTGACAACTCTGAGAAGTGCTCTTTACACAGTTTCTGCAGGGAGATTAAGCCCCAGTTGCCCCCAGCAGCAACCTGCTCATTATTACACACTTCTCTGTCTCACTCTCCACTCCATTGCAGGTCTTTCCTGAGCTCCTTATAAACTGCTTGCCCTCAAATCGTTGTCTCAGCATCTGAAGCCCAACCCAAAGCAGCTGCTTACCAGGTTAGTTAAGTTTCTTCTTCATTTAGGTCTCTAAATCCTGTTCTTCAGACTCCAGCATACACAGGAAGTAATTTTCACAGGGGAGCTTACAATATGCAAATGACATTCAAATCCTACTCAGTGGGCAGAGTAAGCACTGCTGTTATTTCTGCCAACCTAATTATGCTCAAGCCCACCAAATGCCAGAAAAAAAGAGGCTGTCAAAACAAAGATGACAAAAACGCAGCAAAGCAGTCAGCCCTGGCCAGTGTTATCAACTCCCGAATGAAGAAGACTCTGCTATAAGCAGCTCTGCTCTCCAAAGTGGGGAGAGGGAAAGAAAGAAACGAGGGTCCTCTCCCCTCTGAAGCATCCTCACAACCTTCTCCCAGTTGTGCTTGGCTCCCTCAAGTCTCTCCCTGTCTTAGTAACAGCCTCTGTCCTATATTAAGTAGGGAGACTCTCACAAGGGAACAATGATACCTTGTCCACCGTTGGGCAAAACGAAAACCTAAGACTCATTCCTGATTCTTCTTTCCCTCCCCACCCACATCCAATTCATCAGCAAGCTCCATTGGTTCTACCTCTAAAATATATCCCAAGGGATTCCATGCCTCTCCCTTTCCAGCGCTAGCACCCTAGTCCAAGCCACCATCAGCATCCGTACCTGGATTACTGAAGCAGCCTCTGACCTGTCCATGTCTGCTTCCACCCTTGCCTCCCTACAAGCAAATTAAAGGGTACATTTCCCAGTCTGTTCTGTGTGTGACCTGGCTTCACCGAAATTCCCACTTCCCTAACTTCTGCTGTTTCTACTGGTCAACATGCTTGTGGAGATATTTGGTTTTCTGCAGCAGTGGTAACCGAGGCCCCAGTGCCCAAGCCCTAACTTCATGAGGGTGAAGGGGCAGGGTTAGGCCTCGTGCTGCCTGCATTGTGGCGGCAAGGTGCCAGTCTCCTCGGCAAGGCTGTTTGCCCCTAGAGCCAGGCATTTGGGCAGCAGCTCCCTGCCCATGGAGGAGGCGCTAGCTCTCCTCGTGGCCCATTCTGCAGTGTCTTCATGAGATTTCCGGAAAACCTAAAATGGGAATTAGCAGACATTTCCTCCTCCCTTCCTCTTCCTGCTGCCTGGAATGTAGATGTGATGATTAGTGCTCCTGCAGCCATCTTGGACCACAGAATCAATGGCCATACCCTGGAACCAAAAGCTGGAAGGAGTGTGGGCTCGTGATAATTATGTGACACCAAATCACACTGGCCTGACCTTGAGACTTCTTGTACGTAAGATAGAAATAAAGTTTTATCTTGCTTAATCCACTTGCTTAAACCACTGTTATTTTGGCTTTTCTTTCAGAGGTAGCTACACTGATATATTTATAAAATTTATAAAATATTTCACTCATAAATAAAGCCCAGAAAGGATAAGTGACTTACTAAAGAACAGCTAATGGAAAAGTCAGAATTAGAACCAATATCATGGGGCCGGCCTGGTGGCGCACTGCTACAGTGCGCCGCTTGGGAAGCGCGGTGGCGCACCCGCCGAGGGTTCGGATCCCACATACAGACCGGTTCCCGCTCACTGGCTGAGCGAGGTGTGGGCGCAACACCGAGGGTTGCGATCCCGTTGCCGGTCCCGGTCCGGTACGGGCGCGACACTGAGGGTTGTGATCCGTTGCCGGTCACAAAAAAAG
>NW_007732379.1:105341-107359 GCF_000696425.1 Galeopterus variegatus | reverse complement strand
CGTTGCCAGTCACGAAAAAAGACAAAAAGGAAAAAAAAAAAAAAAAAGAACCAATATCACTCAAGCACAGCTTATGATGCTTCCCATTGTCTTATATTTAATATATATGGTATATATATAACATAGATTTAACATATATAATAACATATATTTTATATAAATTAAACCATCAACTTGAGGAAATAATCTGAAGGCCATAAATGCCTCACTGGTCATACCATTTTCCTTGTAACTGACAACCATGATATTATTACGAGATTCGGGTCCACCAAACAATTTTAAGCTCATCATATCTTGATTATGCCACTCGGCTCAGGCTCTTGCCTTTTCTCGGGACAGGTAAATTATGGAAACTCCAAGTTGAAAAGTACCTTGAAAGACTTTAGCTCAAGAGAAATGCCCTAACTTCTCCACCAAAAGAGCTATTGCCAAATGGCACCTGACTGAGGGTCCTAGGACCTGTAAAGAGGATTGTCTTGGTAGCCTTAACAATATACTTGACCAATTTGTTAAATTTCTATGAGCTTCAATTTCATTTCATAATGTATGAAATAGGTAAAATAATATTTAGTTCACAGGGATGTTCTGAGGATTAAAGGACATGGGGCAGGTGTCATTTCCTGGTGGTGTAGAATGGAGTGGCCAATGGCCTGCAGCGCAACCTGCCCAAGTTCTATAGTGATGACTGTGATACATACCTCACCTATGACTCTCCATCTGTGAGAAAGACACACTGCAGTGGTAGGAACCACAAAAAGATGTGACAAGCTACCATCAGAAATGGATGGAAGAACAGGCTCAGAGACTGACAAAACAATGGCTGCATTTCAACATGGAAAGAAACCTCCTACTCCATTCTCTGCTCCTCCTCTGCAGGGCCAATGATGCCACCTCCCCCAGTCTCCTGGGTCTGCCTTGCCCTGGTATGATGCCAGCACCCCATATGGAGGAGCCTTCCCATGTTGCCAATGATGTGCCCTCCTCCTCCTGGGATGCCAGTGGGACCTGCTCCTGGAATGAGGCCACCTATGGGAGGCCACATGCCAATGACCCCTAGTCCTCCAATGGTGAGACCTCCCGCCTGTCCCATGATGGTGCCCACTTGGCCAGGAATGACATGACCCAACAGATAAGAATAAAGGGGAGGCCTCTTTATATCAGTTTTATATTGTTCTACTTCACCAGGAGATCATGGTGCTGTGACTGGGTGTTTTTGAACAGCATGACAAGGAAGACTTGCTCTCCCTTCCTGTTAAAGAGAATAGTTTTGGAGGGGAGAAGTGGAAAGGGCAGCTTTCATCTGCATTGTGAAATGTGAAAATAAAACTGTCAACACTTTTAGCTGAAAGTGTGTTCTCTTTTTCCTCCTCTCTGTATTCTTTGTGTATTATGAAGAAAATGAAACATTCCAGCTGTGATTCTCTAGCTCATTCTCTCCCAGCACGTCCTCTGCAGGAGATGCTTTTTCCTCAGCTATAGAGTGGGTCCCATTGGCACCCCGCCTTTATTTAGTAAAGTTCTCTTGTGCAGGACTTTCATAAATCTAATACTTCTAGAGCTTTTGTTGGTTGAAATAATAAACAGCACAGTTGGTTAATTTTTCACATGAATTACAACAACAACAAAAAGGAAATGGTGCAAATGAAGAGTTGGTCACAATACTTGGTCCATGGAAAGCTTTCACAGATGCCATTGATAATGAACTACTAGTAAACCTTCCCACACAGAGTTGCAATGGCTCATTTTAAATGTCTGTCTCTCTTGGGCCGGCCCGGTGGCGCACCGGATAGTGCGCCGCTTGGGAAGCGCGGCGGCGCTCCCGTCCGAGGGTTCGGATCCCACGTACAGACCGGCTCCCGCTCACTGGCTGAGCGAGGCGCGGGAGCAACGCAGAGGTTTGCAATCCCGTTGCCGGTCCCAGTCCAGTACAGGGGCAACACTGAGGGTTGCGATCCATTGCCGGACACGGAAAAAAAAAAAAAAAAAAAAAAAAAAAAAAAAAAAAAAAAAAAAAAAAA
>NW_007732379.1:104118-105014 GCF_000696425.1 Galeopterus variegatus | reverse complement strand
GTTGCGATCCGTTCCCGGACACGGAAAAAAAAAAAAAAAAAGACAAAAATAAATAAATAAATAAATAAATGTCTGTCTCTCTCACTAACAAGGGAAGGGGGTGATGTATTTGTCTTTGCATATACTTTAGTGAATAAATGAAAGAATAATCCCAGGCCTCTGGGTTTTCTCTGACTCCTGTCAATACTCGAGGCCCAAGGCTCCCCACACCTAGCCCAGAGTATAAAGGGAGGAAGGGAAGGTGAGGGGAGGGAGATGAGCAGAGCGAGGCAACATCTCTGAGCTCAGTGAAGTCTGTACAGCAACTTTTCCATTTCCCTAAATGCCTCCTGGTTAAGTTCGCAGAACTTAACCCCTCTCCTTACAGAATTTAAGAAGAGGGACAGTTTCAGAGAAGAGAACCACCCTCGCCTTACAGAATCTTTTTTTATTATTATTATTTTTATTTTGTCAATATACAATGTAGTTGATTATTATGTCCCATCACCGAAACCTCCCTCCCTCCTCCATCTCCCCCCTCCCACCCAAGTGTGTCCCCTCCATTTGCTTGTTGTAAGAACTTCAAAAAAAAATAATAATTGTGGTTGTTATATCTCACACACATACATACACACACACACACACACACACACAAAAATTACAGAATCTTATTCATCACCTATAGACAATTTACAAACCTTAACACATTGAAGACAGAAATCAGCTATCAATGATGCAGAGGAGATCTGTATTCCCCCTCCCACCTCATTCTCAATCCTCAACTACCAAACCACCTCTCCAAATAGAGGCCCATCTCGGCAAGGCAAGAGAGAAATATCAGCTACTAAGTGGCAGACATGCCCTCTGGAGACACTCAGCAAATTAACAGCAGGGGGACCGGGGGGGGGGGGGGGGGG
>NW_007732379.1:98640-103262 GCF_000696425.1 Galeopterus variegatus | reverse complement strand
ACAAATATATTTGTTAAGGAGTCCATGGAAGGGGGTTCCAGAACCTGCCAGTAACCTGGTTAATACCATGAAACGCTTAGTCAACATTCCAGTGTGAATTTTACTTCCAACTGGCCTTAGGGTGCCCAAGGTAAGTAAACCCAGCTAGTTATTACTTCATTCCCCCTCGCCTTCATTCCCAAGAGCTCCCCTCCTTCTCTGTGCCCCCAGCCTCAATGTCCAGCCTGCTTCTGCTCTCACTGAAATACTGGTGCCAGGACCTTCCCTGCATCCCTGAGAAAGTCACTTCTCGGACCAAGGTGGTAAAATTACAAACGAAAGTTTCCATTGAATGATTACTAGGTGCCAGGAGCTGGGCAAAGGCTTTATATATCACTATTTCATAGAGGAGGAGGCAGAGCAGTTGGGTGTTTTGTTCCAGGTCACAAAGCTAGTGAATGCTGGGCCAGGATCCCTCCAGACGTGTCTCATGTCAAAGCCCTGTACCTCACTCCTGGCCCACTATTGCCCTCTGCTGGTCCTATGACAACACTGCCTCGCCATGCTGTGTACCACAGTCAGAGGAATGTTTCCATCATTTCTATCAGATTGAGGGATGGAGCAGGTAGAGGTGGGGGAGGCAGGCAGGGAGGTTACTTCCTGTTCTCAAAGGGACTGCAGAGCCCCTCAAACTGTACCAGTCAAAAATATATGTAACACCAAGTTCAGATCCCCTTACCAGCCAACTGCCAAAAAAAAAGTGTGTGTATGTGTATATATATATAAATTAAAATATATATATATATATATATATATATAAAAATCCCAGGACAAATGGTGAAATTTGAATAAGGTTACATAACAGTAAAGGGGCATCATGTCTACAACTCATATGATTCAGAAAAAAGTATGTGGAGGGGAGAGAGCATAATTAAACAAATGTGGTAAAAACGTTAACATTTGAGGAATTTGGGCAAAGTATGTAGGGAATTCTTTATACTATTCTTACAACTTTCTGTAAGTTTGAAACTATTTCAAAATAAAAAGTTAAATAATTGCATCTCCAGGAAGCCACCAACCACAGTTCCTCAGGCTCCCGGGACACTCTCTAGTAACCAATGGGGTCCGCAGGAGGCTGCAGATTTATTACCCACAGGGCTCCCTGCTTGGTTCCTCTTCAGGATGACCACCACAGTAGGCAGGGCATACAGGGGCCCTTGAGAGTATAGGAAGAAGCAGCTACTTCATGGGCAGTGGCTATGAGGGGTCTTCAGTGCCCACAAGATCCTGTGCATGACCCTGCCAATGCACACACATATGCACTACAGGCGGTGACAGGAGACCCCCAAAAATGACAAGCTTGTGTGTGTCTAGATACTGGGCAGCATAGCAAAGGAGCTGGTAGGCATTTCTTGTGAGGAAGAGGGAACAGAATAAGACAGTAAACTTGGGAAGAGACAGCTGGTTGGTAAGAGGAGGGACAGTAGCACATGAGGAACACTATAGGTGCAAAAGAAAAATCAGATTCAGAAGACAGAACGAGGACCAGGCAGAGGTACCGGGAGGCACACATCTATGCCATGGCTCATGCTACAGAATAACATCACTGAATAGAATAACATCATTACCCCAGATGGGTCACCTCGGGGCATCCTGAGGCTCATCCCTGGGGATGCTCCAGCAGAAGGTACAGACCACTTGTGGGGAGTATCAGAGAGAGGCTGGACTCACTGGAGGAAGTTTCAGCCACTGTTTCTCAACCTCAGCCATACATTGGAAACACCCGGGGAATATTTTAGAACACTGATGCCTGAGTCAAACCCCCAAAGATTCTGAATTAACTGATCTGGGGTGCTGCCTGGGCATCAGGGTTTTTTTATACTCCTCAGGTGATTCTAATACCCAGTCAAGTTTGAGAATCGTTGGCTTAGAAGGCACTACCTCTAAGTCTCTTTCAATCTAAGAGAAATAGGAACCATGTAGGCAAGACCAGAGAGCCCATCTTTGCTGCAGGAATAACAACTTCAATTGCCTTGGTCAAATCAAGATCAGAATTTACCTTGAACCAAGATCTCACACTGATGGATGTGCTTTTTACCCTAGAAATGTGCTGAAGTTTTTTTGTTAAAACTGAAAAGCAACACTGAGGGAAATGACGGTATGGTTTTATTCCATTTGAGAATTCCCCAGGTTTTGGTTGACTTTGGAACTGGCCACGTCTTTGGTAAATATGCAGAGGTAATGGTTTATGTCACAGCCAGGCCCTCGGTCCATTCTCTGGAGCTCTCCACCCCAAATGCCTGGCCTTTGAATAAACAAATATAGAAGCACTCTGGTTTTGTTTCCCTTCCCCTTCTTCTCCCAGGAGACCAAAAGGTAATGTCGCCCTTCCTCTTTGAGGAAAGGGCTCCTGGGCCTCCAAAATTCCATCCCCCTTCCCAGGAGGAAGTTAACAGCTGCTTCTGCTGTCAGGTGGGAGTGAGGCCACATGAAGACAAATGCCACCAAGGCCTTTGCCCAGGCCCAAAAGCTGGATTGCCTGAGGCAGGGAAGGAGAGACAGTTCCACTAAAGAAAAGAAGGGAGTGACCGTCACTGAAAAGAAGCGGATCTCCAAGGCCAGAGTGATGGAGGGCTACTCTTTGGACCTCAACTCTTCTCTGTCAGTGATCTTATCGAGTCTCCTGGCTCTTGGTGTAGAGTAACATCCACATTCTGATCACTCTTAAATTTCTATTTCTATCCCAGGTCACTCCCCTGTACTGGACATCCCGATGTGGATATTTCACAGGCATGTCAAACCAAAGGTGTCCAAAACCAAACTACTGATCTTCCCTCTCTAGTCCACCTCTCACACCAAACCTGACCTCCCAAAGCCTTCTGCAGCTCAACAATTGGCAATGCCATTCTTCTGGTTGCCCAAGCCAACAACTTCATGGCCATCCTTTACTCCTTTTTCTCTCTCACGCCATATTTCACCCTTTAGCACCACCGAAGCTAAGCTGCCATCCCCTCTTGCCTGGATGATTGCAGCAGCCAAGGGACCCTCCGAAAACAAACAGATCAAGTCACTCCTTGTCTCTAAACTCTTCCACAGCTTCTCAACTTGCTCAGAGTAAAAGCCAATGGCCTTGGCCCTATGTAATTACCCAGTATCTCTGGGACCTAGTTTGCTGCCACTGTCCCCTATCCACACCCTGCAGTTCCCCCATGACACGGGTGTCTTTGCATTTCCTCTGCATCTGCCTGCAATACCCTTCCCCAGGTATCTACATGGCTCCCTCTCCCACATCCTTCAGGTGTGTCCAATTGCTCAAACACGACCTTTGCAGCAAGGTCTTCCCTGATCATCCTGTTTAAAATTGCAACCTCTCCCCACCAGCATTCCCAGTTCCCCTCTGCCAGCTACATTTTTCTCCATCTAACACACTAGCTTTTTCACGTGTTGCTGTCTCCTAAAAAGATCTCCATGAGGACAGCATTATTTGTTGCTGCATCCCCAGTGTCTAGATGGGGCCTAGCACAGAGCATGCACTCCACAAGAGTTTGTTGAATGCACAGAGATCATCAAGGCCTGTATACAGGGGCTTCAAGGTGGAAGGACATCAGACACAGGCAACTGCACAGGTGCCCTGACGCCACTGGCCTGGGGCCTCCTCGGAGTGAACAGATGGAGCTCACAGGCAAGAAGACAGAACCTGCAGCAGATGGGCTGGAGACCAAGTGGTCCCCACCACGCAGCACTGCATGAGCCCTTGGCTCCCAATACAAAGCAAGGAGTGAGGCAGCCAGGGAAAATGACTAATGTTGGGTTTCTCTTCAACCTTGGAAACCGGTGGCCTGGAGTCAGATTTTGTTGGGTTTAGAAAAATAAATAAAAGCAGTGTTTTTTGCACCTCAGTACTGGCAAGCAATTCGTTCTGGAAGTCCCAATGCTAGGTTCCCTGTGGCTGAAAAAGGCAGAGGTCCCCATCCAAAAGGCAAACAATCTAGAGGTCCCACTGGCCTGAGGCCTGGGCCCTTGTAAGGCTGGCCCACTGGCTCTCAGGAAAAGAGAGTCCTGGGACAGGAAGCACATAAGGCCTCCCTGGACAGGTGCTGTTGATGGTGAGACCTATAAGGCTAGTAGGAGTTAGGTAGGCTGAGAGAGAGTTAGGGAAAGAAAAGAGAGAAAGCAGGCAGAGAAAACGGCACATACTAAGGCCAGGAGACGAGAGCGCGCCTGGAACAAAGAAGGGACAAATGCCAAGTGTGGCCCTGAGTGTGTGGGTCAGATGCTGGTCAGCTCCCAGAGGGCCCCAGAACCCTAACTAACAAGTCTGAACTTTAACCTAAGGCACCAAAGGTTTCCAAGCAGAGAAAACTCACCCCAGCCACAGTGTAAGGAACGGACTACTGAGGGTGGCCAGGCTGCAGGGAGACGGTGGGAGGCTGCCAGAGAAATCCTGGCAGGAGAGAGAGGCCTGAACCAGAGGCTGTCAGTAAGGATGAATTTGAGGGATATTTAGAAGAACAGGTCATTGACGAGATCACTTCTAGTTGTGACAGATGGAGAGTCAAACAACACGGCATGAGTTTGGATTTGGTCACACAAAGTCCACATGAAGAGGCCTCAAAGGCTAGAGACAGAGGCTTGGGAATTGT
>NW_007732379.1:76663-98276 GCF_000696425.1 Galeopterus variegatus | reverse complement strand
TGGTCACACAAAGTCCACATGAAGAGGCCTCAAAGGCTAGAGACAGAGGCTTGGGAATTGTGGAAGTGAGTGTGGGAACACCCAGGGGAGAGAACTCAGCGGGGAGGAAGAGAGCCTCGGGCAGAATGCCACCATCTGAGGGATGGGTTGGTCACACAAAGTCCACATGAAGAGGCCTCAAAGGCTAGAGACAGAGGCTTGGGAATTGTCGAAGTGAGTGTGGGAACACCCAGGGGAGAGAACTCAGCGGGGAGGAAGAGAGCCTCGGGCAGAATGCCACCATCTGAGGGATGGACAGAAGAGCTGCCCAGAAAGAAGGCTGAGGAGGAGCAAGCCAGGAGGCAGGAGCAGCCAGGACAGCAGGTGTCTCTAGCAACAGGAGTGGTCAGCCAGCATCCTGGGAAATCACGCAGGCTCCACATATGCGACCTGGACATCCACTCCAGGTCAGCACACCCCACACACTCTTCCCATGAAAAACCCATACATGATCTAGAATTTAATATATGTTTATTTGTGTAGTAGGGACATTCAGATATGTAAATAAGGTAAATACTTTCCAATGCATAGTATATTATGTTTTGACATTGCATTGAAAAAGAACCGGCACATATCATTCAACACTGATCAGAAGAGCACAGAGAAAGATCAGCTGCAGCAAAAACATCAATTTAGTGAAACGCCAAGTTGGGTAGATGGCCCAGTAGCAGCACACAGGCACATACGTAACTGGGGAAACCATAAAAACTGTCACGTGGACTTCACGCACCCAAGAGCTGCTTTGACATCCCCGTGTCTGAGGTGAGTGAGAAAATTAAATATCAACACCCAATCAGTATATGACAACTGAATTCCACTGTGTCCAGCAACACCAAGAGAGGGACAGAGAAACTTCCCTGAGGGTGCTCTGCCCCAACACAGAGGAGGCTGGGCCAGGGCAGACACAGGGCTGACCTCTGGGTGGCACAGACACTGGCAGGGATGGGCCACACGTAGCTATCTGGCATTCCTGGCACAGACGGCTCCCCAAAAGGGGCAGGGAGGCCACTTCTATGTTTTGGGGAACTTTCAGTTAAATAAATCCTTGGAGTAGACAGAATTAAAAATGATGTCCACAGCTGTGCACGATTTGCCCAAGAACACCAGGGTTCCCAAGACTCTCTGGACAGAGGGGCTTCCTGCCTGATCTTCCCGTTCTGTGTTGGAGGGTATTAAACATCAATAAAAATTCAAACTTGGAGGGGCTGGCCAATTAGCTCAGTTGGTTAGAGCACAGTGTTACAACACCAAAGTCAAGGATATCCCCATATCCCTGTACCAGCGAGCTACCAAAAAAATAAAACTTGATATCAACATCAACTGTAGATGATCCATGAGCTTCAAATCTCCCTGGATGAGTGTTCTGAGCTGTTTTCTGGTTCCCATACCCATATGAGACCCCGGGGCCAGTGAGCATTCGGCTGACCTCTGTTGGGGTCTGCCCCTGGCCATGGGACCCCCCACTGCTGCTCCTACGGCTTCTCGGGAGTCCTCTGGTTGAAAAATCACTGCCTCCAAGCCCCTGATTTGTTCTCTTGGGTCCAAGTCCTTTGGTTTTATTGGCCCCTGATGTCTGCTTAGCTCTCTCCCTTTGTGATCAGCCCCCAGACAGCCAGCCAGTGTGGCGTAAGACAGAAAAAGGGTTTACTAAATGACAGTGCTCTGCATATGGAGGATTAAAGAGAAACAGCACACAAAGGGCACTCATAAAAATATGTACGCACATTCTGCCTGCTAAAAAACATTTTTAACCCCTTTTCTAGGTTGGTGTTCCTTTGAGAAGCACCAGCAAAACCAGCACAGCAACCTGAAGTGGAAGACATTCCAGCAGCCTAGGACAGGGATGGCTATGTCCATGACATCAGCAGACACAATGTCACTTGCGAAAGAATCACCAGGTGGCTAAACCTTCTGGGCACTGTATGCAGGTGAAGTCTTCTGGGGGCTGCAAAGGGATAGGCCCTGCCCAATGCCTGGGAGCCCAGTGAGGGATATTTTCAACCCCATGTCCACAGGGCCCTCAACCCCCAGTGTGGAGCCTCTCTCTCTACAGATAAAAGGCTGGTTAGGTCCATTAGATTGGCAAAATGAGGGAGGCAAACACAGTCCCAAAGGGCCACAGGACCTTTCGGGCAAGCCCAGGATCAGCCGCTTACTAAAAACCTCCACAACCATCTTCTCCTGATCCATGTTATTATCATTACTTCATTCATTAAATGAAGGGGAGAGACCCATTATTTAAATACTAGAAATGGGACTCTGGGTCCCACTAACACCCAGGAATTAATTCACAATCAAGCTAGGAGCTCTAAGTTACTATTCAGCTGGCTTCAGAATTGCATGGGTCCTATTAGCCAACACTACCCCTTCCAAGAGTCCTCCACCCCACGCCCACCATCCCCAACTTCCCCAGCCTCTGTTCAGGAAACTACATTAAAGACACATCACTCACACAATCCAGTGCCTGCTCTTCCTTTTTTTGTGAGTCACCCATTTGATTATCTGCTAACCTAGAATCTGAAAAACCCCACAGCATCTGACCTCAATGGGTCACCTGCCTGCTTCTATTCTGTTAATACTTTCAGGAAAGAATGAAATCCAAGTGCCCAGACTGGTTTTGTTGTTAGGGTGTGGGCAGAGTTTGTAGGCTTTTGGTCTGTACAATCTGCTACACAGCAGGTTTCTACTTTCCCCTCTCTCCTTGGCCCCTGAAAATGTCCACCTGCACAGGGAACTGCTGCAGGTTCCTGAGCTGTGTGCACAGAGTACGGCCCTTGGCCACAGGGGGACTGGAGCCCAGAGGAGTCACGGACAGGTCTTCAATGCCTATGGAGTGGAGGTGCCACCAGGCAAGAGGAATTGGCCTCCTTCCCGTGGACAGTCCAGACCATGCACAGAGGAACTGGGCAAGGTTCTCAGGCAAACCATTCCCACTAAGAGCAGACAATTTCTGAATATCCTCATGTCCTCTTTCCTTTTGTCAGCCAAGTCTTCTAAACAATTTGTGAAGCACCAAGATCTGTAGCAGGGTATCAGGTGTTGTTTGGGCTGCTCTTGGAAGGACTGCTCTTAGAGAGGTCACTTTCTAGACCATGAACACCAGGCTGTGTGCAAGGTTGTGGCACTGTGGTGAATGAGAACCCAGTCTCTGGCATTATGCCAACATGGGTCAAACTACCAGCTGGGCTGCACAAAGATAACTACCATTTATTAAGTGCTTACTATATGCCAGGCAATGTGTTAAGTGCCTATGTGCATTATCTCATGAAATCCTCACAGCCATCCCATGAAGAAGGTACTATTATCAGACCCAACCAATCAGAGGTGGAAGCTCAGGGCACCCTAGTAACCTGCCCAGATCTAGGCTATTTGAGCCTCAAGTCTGTCTTCTCAACCATGGCTCTCAGCCTCAGTTTCCTCATCTATAGAATGGGGATAATACCTAACAAAAGGTTGTTTTCTGGATTAAAAGGGATAATGTATGTAAACCCTTAGCACTGTGCCTGGCACTCATTGAGCACTGTATTACTGCAATCACTATTAATAAATTGCTAGTATCTTATTGGCTCAAGAATAAAAAAGAGAAGGAACCCCAGCAGACAGGCATTTGGTGAAGAGGGAGGGAGGGAGGGGTGGGGAGGGGAGGGGAAAGGGCCTTCAAACAGCCAACTGACTTGAAACCCACTGGCCATAAAACCTTGGACTTCACATATTCTGCCCCTCTACTCTCACAAATCATTCACATGTCCTAAAAACCTCAACACTTTGGCATCCAAATTATATTTTATAAACTGCCCTCAAAACTAAGATCTCTTTGCCTTGGAAAACATGGTCCCCTCCCTGTAAGACAAGTGGGAGCCTTAATCAAGAGGCTGTCCCAGCTGAGAAGAACAGCCTGCACCCACTGCAGGGCCCAGGTGAGTAAGGGGGGGCAGGGGGTAGGGGCCCACATTCAAATGGAAACAGCAGCTGGGACTCTGTTCCTCAGAATGGGGCCCACCTTCAGTAGGGGATGTGGATGAGGAGTTTCCAGGCCCAAGAGGGGGTGGGTGAGGCAGAGCCCTAAAATAATGATCCTTTGTCACCAGTTGGTCCAAACACCAGCACCCCATATAGATGATGCCACAGGCCCCCATCTAACAAGGGAAACTGAGTCAGAAAATGGGAGCTGTTAATCTCTTTAAAAACTGGAAGCTAGGCAACTGATAAAGAGAAAAGGAAGTTTGTTTTGACCAAGACAAGAATATGAGGCTCAGCCCAAGAATTAGCCCTGTCTTCAGAAGCTGAGGGTTTGTCCCAGCTGCTCTTTGGAGCCCTCTGTTCCAAACACAAGTGAGAGCGCACCCACAGTCTACTGTCTTGTGATGTGTCTGAGTCACCTAGACATCCTCCCTGTAGCATTTCCTTCCCACCCTGACCTCAGAAGAACAGAAACCCTGGGTCCAAGTGAAATCGCCCTCGCCGGCCCCCAACTCCACCCTGCTCTCAGCACATAACCAAAATGTGCAAGAAAGGTGGGCCCACATATGAGTTGCTCTGACAGACGAAAAACAACAGCGCCTAAAATATTACTAAAATAGGGAGAGGTTTCAAGAATGACATACCACTAGGTAGAATGATAAAAATCCACTCTCTTGGAAATCCACCTCGGGCTGGCTATGGAGGGAACAGACCACAGCTATCCAGTTCTGTGGGCAAGAACGCTCTTTGCCCTGAGTCATTCATATCTTCCTCCTCCCCAACTCTGTTTATGGTGGGAATAGACCTGAGCCTGCTGGGGCTCACTGACAGTATGAAGATCTGAACTCAAGGATCCACTCGAATCAGGCTCCAGCCAAATCAGCAACTAACTTAGACTCAAATCACAGGGTTTGTGTGGGCTCCTTTAAAATAAAATGTTTGGAATTTTCTTACATAATATAGGTCAAGTTATAGGATAAAAGCCCAGGGGGAAAAAATAAATACCATAAAAAATGGTTCCAAAGTCCACCTGTGTAAGGTTAAAAGTTGTATTTTAGCTCCCTGAAAAGAGACTAGTTTCAATGGCTATAAGACTAGTTCACATACATTTCAGAACTCTAAAACAGTAAGAGTAAATACACTTAAATGTAGTTATACTATAGCTAGTAAAATGCTCAGAATATAAAACAGGCAAAAAAAATAAACATAAATAAGGCCTGGGTTGCCTTAGAGGCAAATAAATGTGCATTTCTTCATTGCTGAAAGTGGTTACGAGGGTGGCATGCACACACACAAACGGAAAAAACTTGGTGCCCTGTGAGTGGTCACCAGCAGAACTCACCAGGGGGACACCCAGGCTCATGTTTCAATAGTCAGCCTGGGTTTCTGTGACCCCCTGTTCACCAAATCCTTGTTTCACCACTTGTGAGCTAACAGCGATGTAACCATCCAACCTGGCTCCGGTCAGGCCTGAGCTCGAGGGAAGGAAGGCTGCAATATTTCAGGTGCACTCACACCACGTTCACAAAGGCCAGTGAGGGGCTGGGGGGCCGTCCAGTCCTGGTCCTGTGGCTGGAGTGTGAGAGGAGTAAGCCCTGACTGCACCGTGTGACCCTGCGGAAGCTCCCCCCTGGTAAGGTGCTCACGACGCTCACCTGAGGTTCTTGCGTAGGCTGTTGTGAGGATGTACAGGAGACAAATTGGAGAATGAAACAAAAATCTCAGGATGACACAATACTGAATACATGAACGACAAGAAAAATAAAACCATGCATGGAAGTGATAAACACTGAATTCATGAAAAGGGAGGGCACACAGTTTCAGTCATATTTTATTTGACAAAAAATGGGGCTATAGCAAGTTATGCCATTCATTAAGATCCACATGGGTGTATGCTAAAACAGTCTCCTGAATCTTGCCTGTAAATAGGAGAAAGAGAAACATGCTATACAGACACAAGGTGGTGACACTCTTCTGGCTACCTGACTGGGAAATCCCTCTTATTTCACCAGAACGATGTGAGAAACAAGATTAAAATCAAACCCAAACTGACTCTCTGATTCCCGGGACCCCCCATCAACAACAAATTCCACAAAGGAACGTGAGCCTCACCTGCTGTTGCCAGCCTCCCCGATCCCAAAGGCAGCCTTATTCGAGTAGGTCTCTGCTGCTGGGCCTCAGCTGAGACTCTCTGCTCTCAGGACCCCACCACATGCCCACAATGGGGCAACAAGAGACAAATGAGGCACCCCTACCCTTCTGTGTCTAGTTTGGTGATCCAGGTTCAATCTTCAATCAGAAAGCTACAGTTTCATTACTAATCACCTTCACTGTTTAAGATTTGTTGTTAAGCTACTGAGTAATCTTAATGGCACACATTGAGAAAAGGCCTGAAAGCACTTCCTTTATGGGTGCCCAGGACATGACTCAATACCCATGAAGCTTCTGGTGACATGAACTTGCTCAGCCAGAATCACCGAAGAGTAGAATTGGAGGACAGCTCAGAAAATGGGAACCCTGAGAGTGATGCATCCTGTCCAGGGTCACACGGCCAGGATGGAAACTCCTTGCAATAACACATTGTTTTTAAGGGGGACTTGGACATGAAAAAGAAAAGCCACAAGGTGGAAAATGGAAGTAAATGTTCAGAGGAAAGAAGCTGCTGCAACCCTGCACACATGCAAGAGGTCACACAATGACATGTAAGCTGAAAGGGCTCTGTCCTCTCTGGACACTTCAGTGATGTGGGCTGACCGTGAGCTTTCAGGAAAGCAGTAAGGCTAACTTCAAAACAATACCTCACAGGGCCGACCCGGTGGCGCACTGCTACAGTGCACCGCTTGGGAGCGCGGCGGCGCTCCCGCCGAGGGTTCGGATCCCACATACAGACCGGTTCCCACTCACTGGCTGAGCAAGGTGCGGGTGCGACACCGAGGGTTGCGATCCTGTTGCCGGTCCCGGTCCGGTACGGGCGCGACACTGAGGGTTGCGATCCGTTGCTGGACACGAAAAAAGACAAAAAGGAAAAAAGAAAAAAAAAAAGACAATACCCCATAAACCACCACTAGACCACGGTGCTGAAGCAAGTCTCTACACCCTCACTGACAATGAAAACAACCATGGCACGGAATAATTCAACACATCTGGACACCACATTCTCTCTCCCACACTCCATTGCTTGTTGGCCTGACAAAGAACTCATTTGTCTTCCCAAATCAATCTCACTCCTAGAATCAGGGAGGGAAAAAAATATAAATCACAGTTTAAACAAAAAACAACAAAAGCCCCCCAGCAAAATACAAACTACACTTGAATGGTCACATTATATAAAAGTGTGCATTTAATCTTCAGAATAGTCAAGTCTCTAATCAGGTTAGGTTTTCCATAGTTTTAAGCAGGACTTTGTGGTTTCAGTGAAGAAGTAATGGTACAATTGAAAATACAATAAGAAATAAGTGACTTTTAAAACAAACACACAGACATATACACTGTCAAGGGTAATATATACACAACAGAGCAGCTACATGGGTGTTCAGGCAAAGGGTGCATGAACGAGAAGCCCTCTGCTCCCTGCCTATGGGAAAGCCCCCAAGAAGGAATCAGCAGCAGCAGCAGGTCTATAATACAAACGTGAACAGCATTGCTCCTGAAAAGACACAGTTAGCTAGACTGCCTTACAGAAGACATTTGAGCCTAAAACATTTGGGAAAGGGGTTGGTTACAGTACATTCTACTGCATACACTTGAAATATTACAGTGTGTTGTGTTTTTTTTTCCAGACTATTATAAATAATTTTTCGTGCTTTCTGAGAAAAATAAAAACTAAAACCTTCTTTCAGTCTGTGATGAAGTAAGGTGAAACTATATTATAAAGCAGAGCTTATTTAAACTCTGCAGGATTTCAGCATGGATAGAATGCTTATCTGATTAATAAGCCTCCATCTCTCCGGCCTAAAGAAGGCAACCCTCCCATAGCCCCATGGCACAGATTGCTAGAGAAGCCAAGGTGAAAGCTCTCCAGTACAGTAAAGACATCCAAGCCATGCACCCAGAAACAGGTAGAAGAGCACCCTGAACTGGTCGGCCACAGATGAATGTCCACTCTCTGACTCGGCCCTGAAACAGTTCAATTGATGGGGGATAGGACCACTAAGCAGACACTCCTGAGCTAGGCAACACTGTCTTCCACGTTGTTCAATATTTTTCTTTGTTTAAAAAACCTGAATAGTTTTACCTCTGTGACTTCTTTCCAACTCAAAGCTGTAGTTTACTCACAACCCCAATCATAAACACAGACTGTAAATACAGATTTTTTTAAACCCCCAAATAAAAAACATTCTACAAAAAAATAAAATTAAAAAAAAAGACAGTGAGTTGAAGCCTCGTCATTGTCTAAGCCACACCAACCGGGCTTGCCTTGGAGACCTGCCCTCGCTCAGTCCTGCTTCTTCTCTCCAGCCCCTGGGGTCCCCTACTCGTCCTCCATGGCAGCTGTCAGCATCCCCTTGTCATTCAGGTGAGACTTGAGTGTGTTGAAGATGTGGAGCTGCTGATCTGGCCGCAACGTCAGGAACTGCTGAATCAGTTTGCTCGGGTTAGGGCCTCTGGAACAGAACGTGAAGAACAGCACTAGGCTGGGGCCCAGCACCTTCTAGGGCGTGGTTATCCAAGTGGCTACTAGGATCTCTAAACTCTCTAATAACATAGGGCAGGAGGGGGCCTCAGAGAATCCACGAACAGTAACTACTGAAACCTGCATTCACATTTGGGATGTTTTTCTCTGGAACTTAGATGTAGCTAGAATTCTAGAATTGTACCATACTTAAAAATCCACCAACTTGGTCAGATGGAAAGGCACTATACCTGATAAAACTGGCAATGTACACATTGACAAAAGTGGCCATCAGATACTGGCAGTCGAAGCGATCCATGATGCCTCCATGACCAGGAATGGTATTGGCAAAGTCCTGTTAGAGGCAGAGAAAGGATGGGTGAGCCTGGGCTCCGCCAATGACCGAATCCCAGCCTAAGGTCACACCCTGATGTGTAGCCACTGTACTGAGTAGCTGAGGTCAACAGAAAGTGAAAAGTAGAGTCAGATGCCGAGGCCATAAGAAGGCACAATCTTATTAAATGACAAAGTATTTTTTAAAGAAAGATATGACATATTAACACATAAAGTGAAATCCAACGTGAATTTTCTTGGAAACAATGCATTTCTATTTAGCCCACCTAAATTCAGTGCATGGTCAGGAGGAGCTCACATGAATCACCAAGGTGTACAGCCTCGTATTTTGAAAGGGGTGCTAGTTCATGGGGAGGGACAGGGGGAGAAAGGCAGAAGATGGGTGAGGAGGGAGTGAGATGAGAGGCGCAGAGAAAAGGGTTTTCCTACTTTGATTTTAAAGGCTCGTTTGAATCCACTTGCGAAGAACCCTCCAAAGGGGCCAATGAGAGAGGCAAAGGTGGAGAGGGCAATGCTGTGAATCTGGAAAGGGTACATTCTGACTGTCTCCTGAGAAGAAAAAATAAGGTTAAAGTCAAGGTGCATACAAGCCCAGTCTGAGCACAGTTAACAGAAATAACTCTGTATGGATCTTTTTTTTTTTTTAATCACTAAGAAGAGTAGACCTTTTTCCGTTTTCGTAAATCTCTTATGCCTGGCTTAATGAGAGACATTAAGATATTCTACATTCAGTCTGCTGCAATATGTTGTTTTGGAGGAAGTAAATGGAGAAAACCCAGCCTGGAGATAAGTGTAAGTATTATTCTCTGACACTATACCAGGACTCGACAAGTGGTCATTTCTTAAACATTATGTAAAATGGGGAATCTTAAATCTTATTGAACTTTTTGTACTCTCTACATTAAAATCCATTGGCCTATCTTGCACTTTGAATGAATCTTTTACCCATGAATGACTGTGTAACACCATGCATTAGCTGTTTAGAAGACAGCTGTTTACTGAGTTATGTAAATCTTCCAGATGTAGATACATTTTGCCATACAATGTCAAAATACCACGTGTTAAAATCACCACCGATCTTATCAGAAAAGCCAGTAAGTATTAGGAAGCTGTTAAGCTCACAGAGGCAGGTACATGTTTTCCAGACTTTTAATTTTCACACGAAAGCCAAATGTTATCATTGGTAACAATTAGTCTGTCCTTTTCCTTGAAGTGACAGGTTCACTTCATTCTTTAAGAAGAATGTCTACCAAATACCCAAATGTGAAAAACTATAGTTGGTCAGTTTTATTTCAAGTAAAAATTATGTTCCTAGAAAAAAAGCAACTAGTTCAGCTCACAACTCAACTGCACACATGCTTTTCCTTTAGGTAAGCACTGTACTTCAGTATTTAGCAGAAACATTTATGCATATTTCCCATTTCAGTGTAGAGTATTAAAAAGCTGTGTATGTAGTAAATGTCAAGATTTAATACAATTAATAATTTTACTATTTCATCAAAGACATGCATAAGAGCAAGTGGCCTTTTTGTACTGCAGGCACGTGGCATGAAGCACCCACTGCCTGCTAGTCTGTAATTCTCACACAAAGGCACCAGCAGTTTCACCTGCCACTTACTGTTTGCACCATCGCAGCAAACGTCAACATGGTGAAAAACAGATGTGACCTCACAGACCCCCTTAAAAGGATCTTGGAGTCCTCCTGGGATCCACAAACCACACTTTGAGATCTACTGGTCTAAACGAGCTGAAGTGGGAGGAAAGTTCTCCTCCTGCCCTCACCCTAACCTGGCTTGAACAGTTCTTCATCCTGAGGCTTACAGCTTTGGGAGGGAGGAGGCTAGTTTGTTTGAGGGGCAGGTGGTGGTGGAAGGGGCTCTGCCTTCGTAGTCATGATCCAACCGAGGCCCAGAGGCTCTTCGTCCCATGTGGGTGGCACATACCCAGCCAATGACCGACTGGATCACCCCAGGAATGATGTACTCCTGCAGGCGAAACAGGTCTGAGGGCTCACAGTCCACAGTGAAGCTGTTGGTGTCATTGTTAAACTCCACAGGGCAGACAAAGCATCTGTACCCGGACATCACATAGGACAGCTGAAGATGAAGAACAGAGAGACAGGCAAGGAGACAAGTTCCAGACAACCAGTCTGGATGGCAGACACCTGGTATGGCCATGCTCCCCACAGTGTCTAGCACCCTGCTAAATGCAAGCTAGGTGCTAAATCAGAGGTTCCTGATTCATCACGTGTATTTTACCTGAATTTGAAAAATAAAACGAGGCTTATGGCCCACTGAGGTCTCACACATATACACCCAAACACAATCCCTGAAAGAATCCAAGAAATACCTGAAGGAATTTGGGCAAAGAACTACAAGAAGTTTCTCCCCATCTGAGGGAGCTGTGGTCCATTTTCCTTGGGATCGCTTAGTGAGAAGTGGAGGCAGGTCATGGGGAAGGGTACAGCGAGAGGCAGTCAGCCTAGAGGAAGAAGGCTGGAGAGCAATGAAGCTAGGGAAATAGCACTGAGGGACAGCCAGACAACACTGCAAAAGGAGAGAGACTGGCCTGAGGGCCAGAATCAGGGAATGGCACTATTGAAAGGGCAGGAAGAACATCCACCTCTGGGCAGGGCACACGCAGGAGAAAACCTGGATTGGAGTGGCAAATCTCACCTCACCCTTTCCTATTGGGTGCCAGTTACCCTGACTTGGGCATATCAAATGCCTGAATAAGGACGCTGCTGCCCAGGGATGCCATGCCAAGGTGTGAGTGCACATGGCCCCCGCTCAACTGCCAAGGCCCTGCTTCAACATCGGTGGATGACGGCTAGCAAGTGCTGCCTATTCCAGTTACAAGCATGCCGTGCTTGTGCCCTCTTCAGGGCAAGGTTGCCATTCAGGACAGAGTCCTTGGCCCCGAGAGACACACTCTCTAGCCCTGGATAATAGACCTTTGAAGGCGGTGAGGCCTCTATCTATTCCCCCACCCAATCGGGAGCCACCACCTACCACGAGGCCAAACAACACAGTAGCAAAGAATCCCCCAATGAAGCCTTCCCAGGTCTTTTTCGGGGAGAGCTGTGAAGAGAAAGCAAGTTCTTAGCAAAGAGCTTTGACTCTGGCTTTGGGAACAATGATTTCATGTGAAAAACTTCTATCATAAAACGTCCATTCTGTTAACCATGTCAAAGACTGGCCACGTCAAAGACTGGCCAGAGCAAAGAGCTTTGACTCTGGCTTTGGGAACAATGATTTCATGTGAAAAACTTCTATCATAAAACGTCCATTCTGTTAACCACGTCAAAGACTGGACAGAAGAAAATAATTTCTAATTTTCTTCTTCTAGCAGAGCCTTGCAAAACCATGTCACCTTCTAAACATCCCCCCGGACGTGGTTTCCTTGTTCCCTACCTGATACCCATCAGTTTCCTTTCTGTTTCAGTCATTCAAATATTTTATTATATTATAAAACAATATACTAATTTAATGACAACACTGAAATCTAGACCAAAAGTGTGCCTATACAGTCTGTAAAAATCTTCTCTTTATTAGCACTCTCTCTCTTTCTCTCCTTTTTTTAAATGAGTAGTTGTAAATGTTTTCCTTTGGCTTTTCTCAAGATTAATTTGTTACCAGCCCTTCTCAGGATGACATGAAGACATGGCCACAATACACACCAGCCATATTTTCTCACTGTCTCCCACACTGATCTACTTTCCCTCACAGTGATATTTCATGTTAGGGGTATCCATTTACCTTGATGAGTGGGGTCCGACCAAAGAAAAAGCCAAACATATAGGCCATGATGTCATTACAGATCACACAAGAAATAGGGACAATGAACCTAGGAAATAAACTGACATGAGGATCAACTCTACCAAGATGACAGTACCTCAAAGGTACACAAAACAATGCCATTCATAAATTTCAGTACCAAAATAATCCATGAAGTACTTGTAACCCATTCAGGAATAAGTTGAAAGCCATAACTAGTATCTAGCACATAACAGGCCATTCCAATATTCACTGAATGACCACTGAATAAATGGAGGTGGCATTCTATAGAATGTCATTTGTTCTTTTCTCACTATAAAGTAATATACACACACAATAATACAAATTTGAAATGTAAAAGAAAGAAAAGGTCTGGCCAGTTAGCTCAGTTGGTTAGAGCACAGCCTTGTAACACCAAGGTCATGGGTTCAGATCCCCACACCAGCCAGCTGCCAGCCAGAAAAAGTTCTCTTCTTTCCCCCATCCCTATTTCCATTCCCCAAAATGACCACTTCTAATAATTTACAATTTTCTTCTTCTAGTCATTACATCCACAATTCTAAATAATATACAAGGGTACTTCAAAAAGTTCATGGAAAAATAGATTTAAAAGAAAATACAAGCTGGCCGGTTACTCAGTTGGTTAGAGCATGGTGCTGATAACACCAAGGTCTGGTGTTCGATCCCGGTACCAGCCAGCCAAAAACAAAAAGATAGTACTAATCTTTCCGTGAACGTTTTCAAGTAACCTCATATTTTACATCTATTTCAAAATTTATTTGCCTTTTTTACTGTTCATTACTAGTTCTAGTGAGCCCTACCTTTCCCTAGGACTAAACAGAGAGCTGAACCCCAATACGCACAGTTAGATTTCTTGTCTGCCCACCTCCCCTGATCTGTTCACCCTTGCCATGGAAGAGGGGTCAGTTTCCACACCTGCACCATCTCCTCCTCTCCTCACTCCCCACTCTCTGACACTTTTAAGTTCTTCTATTACAGTCTAACATAATACACATAAATCTTGATTTCCTGGATCATCAGCTGTAGATGGTATTTTTCTGACTTCCTGTTTGCTGAAGAAGGGATTTACAGCATCTATACCCTCCTTATTCCTTTCACCTCCCAACCCCCCGCAACATTATTTGTCAAGGCTTCTAGCACATAGGTTCTGCTCTATAACCATAATTAAGTCTTCTAGGTTGAGTCTGTAAACCAATAATTACAGCGATTTTAATATTATGCACTGTAGAACCAAGTGGTATGTTTGGCCCTAAAGATGATAAAGCACGGGCCACTCTTGAGAAATACCTAACAAAACCACTGACAGAAAGGGAAGGAGTTACATGCCTCCCAGGCCATTATAATTGTTTAAAATGTAGTAATGCCTAAAGCTAACATGAGCTAGTCTGCTTCTAAACACTTTACATATATTTACTAATTTACTCCTCAGGAAGTGGGTATTACTGCATCTTAACTCTGAGATCTGGAAACAGGTACATTCTGGGACCTTGACCACAATACTTAAGTACCTCTCTCTCTCTGCCTTTAGATTTTCACTAAGATCATCTAGCTTCTTCAGTCAGCCTGCTGATTTCTTCTTTGTTGTTGTTGTTGTTGGCTGGCCAGTACAGGGACCTTGCTGTTATAACACCCTGCTCTAACCAACTGAGCTAACTGGCCAGCCCTGCCTGCTGATTTCTATCAAAGCTGATAGATTTACTGTTGAAATCATTACATTTCTGGAATAAAATCTACTCAAGAACAGCATATTATTCTTTTGACTCACTGCCAGATTCTGTTTGCTAGTATTTTATTTAGAAGAGTTTATCTATAGGGCCGGCCCGGTGGCGCACTGGATAGTGCGCCGCTTGGGAAGCGCGGCGGCGTTCCCGCCTGAGGGTTCGGATCCCACATACAGACCGGTTCCCACTCACTGGCTGAGCGAGGCGCGGGAGCAACACCGAGGGTTGCGATCCCGTTGCCGGACACAGAAAAAGACAAAAGACAAAAAAAAAAAAAAGAAGACTTTATCTATAATCATAAAAGAAATCAGTTTATCATTATTGTTTCTCCCTCATCAGCTTTACTATAAGGATTAAATAAATCTCAGCTGTTAACCCATTTGGTCTTGCTCCTTTTTCCAAGTGTGGACTCTCACACAATTTATTCTTTTTTTGTTTTTTGTGGGGGGTTTTTTTGGTGGCTGGTCAGTATGGGGACTTATACAATTTTCAAAGCTCTTCTACTAGTATAATTATTGATCTATTCGAGTTTCCTTCTTCATGACTTTTAGTATGCATTTTGCCAGGAAATCATAAATATTTCCCCTAGGTTTTCAAATTTGTTGCCAGACAGATACACTGTCTCTGGTTCTTTACATATCTCTGTCACCTGTTAGCTTAAAAACACTGGTTCTCAGAGTACAGGTTCTGACCAGCAGCAGCAGCATCACCTGGCAATGTTAGAAATTCAAAATATCAGAAGAAACTCAGGGGAGGGGCCCAGTAAACTGTGTTGTTAACTAGCCTTGCAGAGGATTCTGATGTGGCTCAAGGTAAGAGAATCACCAGCTTAAAAGGTAAAGCAGGGGTCCTCAGTCTACCCATACATGAGAAACACCCACAAAATAAAAGAGAACCCCCCGCCATCACTCACCAGATCATCCCTTCAAACAGGTTGTGGATAATGAGATGTGACTGGGTTACAATAATCAGTAACGTTACATGGGTCCATCCAAACTGAAAAAGAAGAAAAACTCTACCTATCAAGTTTACCTGGACAGTAACCTCAAAGAACAGCTAATACCACACAGAAAATTGCTGATAAACAAGTAGGAAAAATATCTGCTTTTGTACCTGACCTACTGGAAGTAAAAGGTACAGAACAGGCTTCTGGGAGTAACACTTTGTCCCACTAGTGAGAGTCCTGCCATACTCTGAAAACCCAGGTACTTTTCATTTTCTTAATATTAATTCAGCACTTGGGACACTCATAGACACATTCTCAACCTGAGGCAGGAAATGATTGGTACCAAGTGATGTACCAGGCAGGATATCTGTGGGCAAGGTCTGATGCTTCAGCCTGAGGCTTATCTGAAGCCCACCTTCAGGGTCCTAGTGTTAAGTAACTTACTGGGTCTAAGTTGATGTAAAGCTGCCAGACTGTGATATTATGATATATATTTTTTGGTGTTCATCCACAGTTCCTGACTCATAACTCCCATAGTCCTTTTTATTTCCTAAGTAACTACAGCAATAAGCATATCTTTTGCTAAAGTATTTGGCCTTTTGTCCTTGGTTCCTGAAGATGCTTCAAAACAGGTTCTGAGAGATAAAGGTGAAAAACACTCTTTTGTTATAATTTCGGGTGCTTTAGTCTTCCAATGCAGGCCTCAGAATCTTTCTCTCTGACCTGCTCTTTTTTCTCCCCAAGGCAGGCCATAGAAACTATAAATATACTCTAATCTTCCCCTGTCTTTCTGTCTCTACCTGCTTTGTCTGACTGTAGGTCATAAGACCCCCATTTCAAGAGGGGTCTTGCCCCATGCCCAGGAGGAAGAATGCTGCACAGACAGGCCAAGAAGAATCTGAACAGACAGGCCTTGCTGGGATTCCCCACTCAGTTTATTAGTATTGGATCATACCCTTTTTGTCCAATCACATTTCTACATGGTTGCCCATGCTACAATCACACTTACCCAATGAAGCCTTCATGAAAGGCCCAACAGGATAGGGTACAGAGAGTTCCTGGACAGCTGAACTCATTCATGGAGGCTTGCAGGAAGGTGAACAAGAACTCATCCACGTGCCACAAGGGTGGGCACCCCAACTCCACAGGAACAAAAGTTCCTGTGCGTGGGCCCTTCCAGACCTCACCCTGTGTAGCTCTTCATCTGGCTATTTGTATCCTTTAAAATATTCTTTATAATAAACCAGTAAAGGCAAGTGCTTCCCTGAGTTTTGTGAGCTGCTCTAGCAAATTAAAGCTAAAGAGAAAGATACAACAATCACAGTAGTACATTGAAATTTCAAAAGGAGAGAAAAGAACTGAGGTTACCAGAGGTGGGAAAGGGGGAGGGGGGGTAAGGGAGGAATCGATAAAGGGCCATGAAAAATAACACTGTGTAATACTGAATATACTAATTATCCTGATTTGAGCATCACATATTACACATATGTATTGATATGCAACTCTGTACCCCACAGATATGTACAATTATGTTTCAAATAAAAATAATAATAAATAGTTAAAGCTAAAGAGTGTGGCATGGGAACCCCAACTTGAAGCCAGTCAGTCAGAATTTCTGGAGGCCCAGACTTGCAACAGGTGTCTGAAGTGAAGTGGGGGCAGTCTTGGGGACTGAGCCCTCAACCTGTGGGATCTGATGCTATCTCCAGGTAGGCAGCATCAGAACTGATTAGAAGACAACCAGCTAGTGTCTGCTGCAGAATTGATTGCTTGTTTGTTGGTGGGGAGAAATCCCTACACATCTGATGTCTGAAGCGCATAGTGAGAGTATTGTGGGAAAAACTGAATTTGTTTTTTCTAAACACAAACCTAAATTGGCACTCTTCTTTCATTCTCTAGGTTCTAGGTACATACAGAACACACCACATTCTAGAGTGTTGATTTATCACAGAAAGCATTAAAGGCCTTTTGAGTTTCTGCATAACTTCATTTAAACCAAGAATCCTGACACACACATCTATTTCCCTTACCATGTAGAACTGCAGTCGGTAATGCTTCTTGACCAGACTCAGTACAAACATGCAGAATCCTAGTTGGAGAAGGGAGGTGGAGAAAGGGTAAAATGAATCACATTCTACATTTATCTTTGTCCTAGTCAATTCCTTTAGCTGTGTTAAGTGGACCTTTGGCTAATTTCTTTGCAGCAGTTAACCAGGGAATAATTTCAAAGCCCAGGGGAGAAAAACTAGTTATCCAGATAAGCAGTCAGAAGGAAAAAATAACTTCTTCATGACAATAAAAGGCAATATTTTTTTTTTCTTTTTCTTTGGCATTATCTTTAAAGACAAATAAGGCAATATTTTACCACCTTGCAGACCACACTCAATTTAGGACACTGTTCACCAGATAGAAATGTTTTGTTCCTAGAGCAGGGCCCAGCAAACAATGGTCAGGCCAGCTGCCTATTTTTATAAATAAAGTTTTACTGGAACACAGTTACACCCATTTGTTTAAATATTGTCTATAACTGCTTTCATGGTACAATGGGAGAACTAAGTAGTTGCAACAGAGAGCCCATAATCCTCAAAACCTAAAATATTTACTACCTAGACCTTTAAGAAAAAGTTTGCCAACTCTTTTACTAGAGAATAGGGCTCGGGGAGAAGGGACCCATTTGATAAGGGGTCAAGAGCACCCTTGCATGTCTCTTACAACAACCTAGATAGTGGCAAAAAATGTCTGCAGCTTCCGTTCTCCAGGAAGGAAAGGAACCTTTACCCACAGGTGCACTGGGCCCCTCGAAAGCAGTACTTCCCAGCTGTTCCAGACCCCTGACCTCCCCCTGTCGGGGGCTGCTTTCAGGGACAGAGGCATGCTTTCTGAATATCCTCAATGGCAGCAAACCCCTTGGCAGTGGATTTTATAATAGCCAGGTGTTACTCACAAAGCCAAACACTTCCATCAAGCTGATCAAAAATAGGTCAGAACAAATTTCTCATGTGCCTCAAACTGGCTTTGAAGGCAAGTATGGAAACTACTACCATTATTAGAATTAACATAGATTCTTAACTGAGTTTACATTAACTACTTTACTGTTTGTCAAGTTTTAATGTATCTGATTTAACCCTCACAACAACCCTTCAGTTTTAGTTCTAGATTTCAAAAGAGCTGAGTCCCAGAAAGTTTAAGTTCCTAGCCCTTCTAAGGTTGCAGTCTTTTTAAACTCAAATGCAGTAAAAAATTCCACCACATTGCAATGTCTTTCAAGGCAGTACGCACTAAGCTGACTCCTCTATAGATAGTCAGTTCCTGGATGATTTCTGTTTTGGTCACACTACAGAATCGTTGTTGACAAGAGAGTCAGGACAGGACCAGAGTCTGCTGTCCACCAGGACAGGTGGCACAGCCTGCAGTCCCCCACAACCACAACCCCCTCAGTCTCCTTTTCTCTTAGTAAGGAGCTGCTACAGCTCAAGATAGGACAGAGCCATGAGCTCTGCAAGGTCAGAATTAACGTCACAGAACTTTAACCAAGAAATTCCCCAACTCCTACTCTACAGACATACAAAAACAATACAGACACAAGAACTGGTGAAGCACTTAACACATACCTATCAGATAGAGAGTAAAGGAAATGAACCGGTGGTATTTACTGAGAATCCTCAAAGGCTCTTCCCTCTGGACCAGAGTGAAGAAGTAATCTGTCACTGTCTCGCCATAGAAGAAATAGTTCACACACAGTAGAAAATACCTGTAAACAGAGACAGGTCAGTGCCACGGGGAGCACATGCCACCTCTCCTTCACAGTGGGCAGTCAGGCAGCCCCAAGAAGTCAGGGAACAACAAGCCCCACCCTCAAGACCCCAGCCAGGTAGCAATGGGACGAGCAGACCATGATCCCTGTTCTCTGATGACATTGCAGGTGAGAATTTATCTAGAAACTTGGGGCAGCTTTCATCCACTCTCCATTTATCACAAATTTGGGGCTCAATTTTTGCCCCTTTCATAGCATTCAACACCTAGCCAAAGAACACTGAACCATTAAGAAGACTCTCCAAATGCACCTCAGCCTGCCTCCCGTTTCATCCACTCTCCATTTATCACAAATTTGGGGCTCAATTTTTGCCCCTTTCATAGCATTCCACACCTAGCCGAAGAACACTGAACCATTAAGAAGACTCTCCAAATGCACCTCAGCCTGCCTCCCGAGTCTTGTTCCCATTCTTCCCCACAGGCAGCCTCCACTCCTATCAAAATGGTTCTCTCCGGCTTTGCCACCATCTGCTTTGCTCCTGCCCTTTCCCTGCCTGAAGCATCTTCTTTGCTGATCCATTTTTTCACTTGTTGCTGAGATACCATTTTCTTCATTAAACCTTGCATGACCTAACATGATATCTGCCTCTTCCACATTTAATTCTATAGCAAATAGTATTGCTCATTTCACTAAGCAATTAATTATGCTCCATCTCCCTTTCTGAACCCTGGCTCTGACACACACAGTTTGTGCTAATGACACACTAGCATTAATTCTTCCCTTGTTTATATCCTCTCTCCTCAACCGGAGTTCCGTGAGGGGAGAAGCAATGGCTTGTGTCCCTTTGCAGCTTTCATAGTGCTTCTGAGTATGGGACCATGCAGCCACCACTCTAAACCCTCAGCAAGAAGAGTGATCTTCTCTTTAGCGGTTTTTGGTTTTTTTTAATTGTGAAGTTCAAAAACTCATATTATTATTATTTTCTATTACATGAAAAAAACTTCCTTTGGAATGTGACCACAACCAGGAGTCAGACCTCCTGAGTATGTTAACAAAATTCAAAACACTGCTTTCCTGCTATAGAAGAGCCACCCAGGTGGCAATCACAGGTCCATCCAGAGGCTGGGAAGCAGCCTGTACTGTTGAGTGATGGGGAAGTTTGTTGGGAAAAGTGTGTCCAGCCTATGTCTGAATACGTCAGCTCCCTTGGCCATGACCAAGTTGCTGGGGAACAAAACACTGCTCACCAGCCCGCTACTCTAAGTCATGGAACAATCCCTGGGTCCCAGCACAGTGGGTAAGTATGATTTGTATTTGCCCCCAAGTCTTCTCAGGACTGTGCAGTGCTCTGCTCAAATGTCACTACCTGAGAACATTATGGCCAATAATGCAAAGATTTTCAGATCAGGAAGGGGTCTCGGAAATTACCTGCACTACAGGCTTTTATTTTGTCTTTTCCTTAAAGCAGCCAAGGCCTTTCCTGGGATGGGGAGAAAGCAGAGTTTCTCTGGAGGAGCCCAGATCCTGTGCATTCAGTCTCACTCTTGCCTACTCTGGCATCCAAAGCACCTCTAAAGAACCAGGGCTCCAACACCACAGTTTGGAAATCACTAAGTCACAGCTTTATCTTAGAGACAAGGAAACCAGGTTCCAGAGACAGCAACACCAGCACCAGAATCTGATAACTCCCAGATGACTCTAGTGGGATGCTGGATACCACAGCATGAACAATATATTGATCTAGCAAAAGGGGGGCCATTGTGCAGAGCCTAAGGAATCCAAACATCAAGGCAAACTCGGTCACAGATGTAGCTGATGTGATTTCTTCTGAGGAAGATTCCAGATTTCTAGTAACTAAAAAGCCTATGAAACACACAGGTCTCAAATGTGCTATGGGAGCCTGTGACGATCAATCTGCCTCCCATCTACATCGCCATAAATACCTGCCACAAAACAAATTCCATGAAGGGCCCCTATGGGGCCAGAGAGCTTACCAGCTGAGGGTCCTGAACCAGGGCAGATCATAGGAATGGTAGACGTTGTAGCCAATAGTGATTATTTCGTGGAAACACTTAATCTGAACACACAACACCTGCAGGACACAAAAGAATTAGAACACTTGCTGATGCCCCAATTCTTATGATCTTTGGAAAAAGAAACCAACAGGTCACAGGCCTTCAAGAAAAATCATTTATATTTAAGAAAAATGTCACTCCTGCAATGATTCTGCTCTCCTCCTCCTTTCTCTCTCACATCATCCCACATGGCAGTGCAGCCCTTTATGTCACAGGGAGTAGATCCAATTTCTCACAATAAAATATACACTTTGAGGTTTCAATTAACTTTTATTCTAGAACCTCCCGGGACTCAACCAATCCTTTCCTCTTTTTTTTTTTTTTTTTTTTTTTTTTTTTTTTTTTTTTTTTTTTC